>NC_139042.1:174088056-174335556 GCF_965140915.1 Aythya marila
ATTTTGTATGGAAAATGCTTTTTGTGTGTGGGTGTGTGTGTGCGTGTGTGTGTGTGTGGTTTATAAATCGCTGGCTTTCTTGGAAAGCTTTCCATGTGATTGTTTAAATAGCAAACAGAAAAAATATAACTCTAATGACCAGCAAAGTTGATGTGCTTTCTAGCATACAATGTACTCCCACTGTCCTGACTAGAGCAGATGTTAACTCTCATCTATCCATGCAGGTAGCTTTCCCTTTGAAACCAAGATACAGAAGAGAAAGTACAATGTATATCGCAGCATGGAGTTAGGGCTGGATCACTCATGAAAATTCGATTTAGAAAAGACTTCTAGGTTCATGAGTGTAATATGTGATCTATAGTGTTTAGTAGTAATTGCTCAAGGTACTATTGTTTATTTTTGTGTAAGCACACACATATTTGTGGTGTAAATAATCATGTTTAAAAATAGTATGCACTTTGTAAATATAAAGTTAAATTTGCCCGAACACTTGAAGGAATAAATAACAAAAAAAAAAACAAAAACAAACAAAAAAAAAACACAAGGAGGATGAGTATGAACAAAACAAATTAATTTAAAATATCATTACTAATATTTACTATTTGTTTTTACATGATAATGCTTATGAATCTCAGAAAATCCTGATTTTCATCTCATTTGGGAATGATTGCTCCCCATAGGCCCTTATAAAGTTTGTCAGGGAGTTAGGGACATTGTAGCAATTTAAAGTATGATTTATTTAATATTTTGCCATTATCTATCCAACCTTAATCTTGGGGAAAAAAAAAAAAAAAAAAAAAAAAGGAAAAAGAAAAAAGGAAAAAAAGGAAAAAAAAAAAAAAGAAAAATGGAAAAAGAAAAAAAAAGACAAAAGGAAAAAGAAAAAGGAAAAAAAAAAAAGTAAAAAAGAAAAAAGGTCTCATTTTAAGGCTTGCATTATGTAGGACTTGTGAATGGACAATAATTTTTTAACTTTCATCCCAGAACTCATTTGCACCTCTGGACACACTCAGACATACTGCTGGCTATTCAAAGTGTGGGGACGAGCACACCCTTGTTTCCCCCAGTCATGGTGAGGCCAAGGTGAGTGCTTGCCTTCTTAGCTGGGAATCAGCGCAGAGGTTTGTGGATAAACAGAAATATGGTGGAAATGGTGGCGGGGTTCATGGGTTCGTGGAAGCACCTATCTATCATTCTGTTGGATGCAGGACAGGCCTTCTTAAAGACCTCACACAGATAACAACCTTGGTGACATGATGTTGCTGTCCCGATATGCTACTGCAAAGTGATAGTCCTGGTTTTGTGTCTTTTGTTTTCTCTTCTACTATTAGTTGGATTTATGGATTAAATTTTCTGGAATTAATTTAGCTGGAATCACCTGATTTGTCATATTTTATGAAAAGAACTGCACATTTGTATCAGGCTTATTATATCATTTCATGCACAGAAAATTCTGCAGAAAACTTCCTATGGGAAAGAGGAATGCCATGACCCTTTTACAAGAGCATATTAGTATTATTTAATCAGCTGTGAAGTTTTCCTATTGCTTTGACTGTTTGTCTGTTAGTATGCCTCTTGGTGTTGCTGGACAGACCTCAGAATGCCTCTCACAGACTCTGAAATTATTGTTCTGCCAGACATTGCAAGGGATGTTCCCCAGTAGGAACCAGTAGCTTCATTTGTTTAATCTCCAGAGGTGGTAAAAATGTCATACCATCCTGTGTCTTGAAAGCCCATGGATTCTATTTCACTCAGGTAACTGGGGAATCTTCTTTTCAGGGTTAAAAGTAGAAAGCCTAATTTCAGAGCAGAGATTATGTTCTCTTTCAAGAATATTTAATGTTTGTACTATCAAAAATAAGAGAACTCATCTTGTTCTTGTCTTCTTTTTTTGCCATTTTGTTGTAATATACCACCCAACTTCCAGCTACTATGTCTTCATCTATTTTATCTGACAAGTCATATATAAAGATTCAGTTCAGTGTTTATCACAGTACGAAAGTTATAAAACCCTGAAAAATGTGGTTTCAAATATAATAGAAATGGTGACATACTCTAACCTAGTGTGGCAGTAACAGCACTGTTATAATATAAAAGGTTACTAAGACATATTGGCAGTCAAGGCTGCTTGTGCTCCTATGATTGCTCTTTTTATAGACATGGTAATGCAGCTTAGTTCCTGAGTATCACCTGTCGGCAAATGAGAGTATTGTAGTCAGGAAATATTCTTTCACATAAAAAGAATTTCTTTCTTTCTTTCTTTCTCTCTTTCTTTCTTTCTTTCTCTCTTTCTTTCTTTCTTTCTTTCTTTCTTTCTTTCTTTCTTTCTTTCTTTCTTTCTTTCTTTCTCTCTCTCTCTCTCTCTCTCTCTCTCTCTCTCTCTGTCTCTCTTTCTCTCTCTCTCTCTCTCTCTCTCTCTTTCTCTCTTTCTCTCTTTCTCTCTTTCTCTCTTTCTCTCTTTTTATCTTAAAGCACTGATAATGACAATTTCTGAGCTGAAAGTCCAAGCTTATGAGAAGCCACTAGTCCAATCAGTGGCTAGATCCCTCATCCCTGAAAGAAAAGTGCTATTGAGGAGGACTGCTACAATGTCTCTGCAAAGAGTAAAGACAATCAGGGATGGACAGTGCCAGGATCTGAGGTACCCTAATGTCTTCTCTCCAGAATCAGAAAGGGAATTACTAAGCTATATGACACTGGTGTACAAAATACATAAAATATACAACACAGAAGAGGGAAGCGATAAAAAGAATCCATTCAGCAATATGTTTACAGAACAGACCAGAATAAAAAATGTGTAGGTGGGAAAAAGGGGAAATTAAGAATCAGTTCTTACATCTCTTGCTAGTGAAATGCAATATTCAAGGATGCTTACACTTAATGATTACCTAAGCTATATAAATAGGCATTCAACTACTGAAACTAAAAGACTGATAATAAAATAGTGTTACTACTCAGGTGCTGGAAAGAAACAGAGAAGATAAGAAAACTAACAAATGATTTAGAGTTTCAATAAACATTTCAGCACAGGAATATGTAAAGCCTCTAATACTATCCCCACACTCCACACACTGCTATATAAACATCAAGCTAAGAAGACCAAAAAGCTACATTCATGTTGGCTCCTGGGTGCCCTCCAGGTCCATGTCTGAATCACATGTCTGAATCATGGCTCACATTCCTGCTGTTTTCTCAAATTTAAAGGTCTGAAATATTTTAAAAGTTACTTTACAGCCCCTTATAGTAGTGTTTTAACAGTGTGAAACTGATAGTCCTTGGTTTTGGTGTGCATGGTGTTTTTTAGTGTTTTTACTCCACTAAACTATGGATTAAGAGAACATAGAGGTGTTTAAGAAACTCATAGAACAGTTTTGTAGACCTGTCCTGAGAGGGAAAAAAGCAAAACCTCATTCAGGCTCATACATATTGATTTTGGAAATGGTCCCTGATGCATAAAATAGCCCAACCCATGCCCAGCCTTGTCTTAGGAAGTACTAGTTGGCCAGGGTTATTATCATGCCTGTAGTGTGCTAGCTATTAGGCACCATGAAAAAACACAGTCCAATACTCCAGCTTATTTCTTCTCCTTTTTTAGCAAAAGCCTGATGATGTGACTATGGTTCCTAAAATCGTATTAATGGAATAAATTGTGTGTGATGGATGAAAAGTTATTTATTTATTATATTTTCTTCTGTGTAGACTTTTATCTGGTTTTATAAAACATCTTGCCTCCTAGAAAGACCAAAGAAAACTTCACACTACGATGTTCCATTCCTTTACTACCTCCCCTTTGAGCTTTGGTTATCCTTCCAAGCCCCAATCACTACCTTTCAAGACTCTAATGAACTTTCATCAGTATTAGCTACATTAGCTCTTATGTGACAGTCCCAGAGAGGACTGCTTTCAATGGCTATATTATATCTTCCAGAAAACACAAAAATTATCAAGAGTAGAAGGTCCTGAGAGGCAAGACTTCAGCTGTGTCATTTCTATTATCATTGATGGGTCAGAGACTTTTTAATTTGTATGCTTCCTTACGACAAACAATAGTCACTCTTTCCAAGATGACACAGTAGCACAGTGGATATGGGGTTAATTATTTAGCAAGTAATTTTATTTAAAAAAAAAAAAAAAAGTGAAGAATGAATTTAAGCACTCAATGTAACACAGTTGAGTAGGAGCACTTACAGGCATTTAATGCAGAGCCATCAGTTCTTCTTCCAGCATTTGCCCAGATCCTACTGAAGCAAACCTGTGGAGCGAGCGATATTCCCTCTCTACAGCTGCAAAGCTCTGCCATGCTAAATCTGGTGTTAGCTCATTTTTAGTACTGTAAAAACTTGTGAAATCATGAACCTGCAG
Organism: Aythya marila; assembly: GCF_965140915.1. NCBI lineage: Eukaryota > Metazoa > Chordata > Aves > Anseriformes > Anatidae > Aythya > Aythya marila. The sequence continues at coordinate 174,092,419 of NC_139042.1, forward strand.
TAATGAATTGTAAAATGGAGGTAACAGAGAGTGATATTGGCAGTACAAGAGATGTCAAAAATCATTTGCAATGTTTCTTACACCTTCTCCATTTCCTCTCTTTTTCCTCCTTATGGACAAAGCTATAAATCATGATTTTTTATTTTATTTTTTTTTCTGCAAGGCAAAACTATTCATGTTCTATTTTTTTTTTTTTTAATATTTTTTTATTTTTAGCAAGGCTTCTAATCAAAAGCAGGCACAGCCAGATGGGGTGACTTGCGAAAAGAGGGTGTGTTTTACAGACTATTACTGATTGCCCTCATGAGGTCCTTATGTCCTTACTCAAGGTCCATCTTTCAGAAAAAGTAGCAAGTACAAACCTGTGTTGTGTGACAGAGACAAAAACATGGACAGGTGTTAGCTGGAAAAGAAAATAAGCTTGTTAAAGGGCAAGAATGGAAAAAGCATTTTGATGATGCAACATGGAAAAAAAATTGAGGCTTGGTGAAAGGACAGAAGGAGAGCCAATATTTGAATAGTCAAAGTTGACAGAATAAAATAAAGCATTGTCAAACCCTGAAAAGCAAACAGTTGTTGAGTACAGCAGAAAATTGTCTTCTCACTCTGGAGCTGGGCAGTGTGAGGAGTCATGGAAGAGAGGGCAGCTCCTTCCAGATGTACACAGCAGAGCTGTCAAACTGCTGTGTGTGCCAGAAACCCAGAGGGTTCCTGTGCAAAGCCTGCTTATGGCAGAAAAAAAATATCACTGAACCTAAAATGAATAGAAAAAATCCTTCTGAAATCACAAAACTGGAATTTAAGAGTTTAACTGAAAAATGTGTCATTAACACTTCAAAATTTTAGAATGCTATTTCTCATTCTCAATCTCTGAAGGCAACAGGACTCAAGAGAAACAACAATGCCATTACCAAAAATCAAACTGAATGAGCTTCATTCCTTCTTTTTTACTTAGACTGATGAAAGACTTAAGGAGTTGAGATCTGACAAGCTCTTTTTGTTTGTTTCCTGCTCAGATTCACTAATTCTTCTCCTCAATTTTAATGTTTAAATATTTATATGGGTTTGCATGTATACATGTATTTATATGGGTTTACATGTATACATATGAACATGCATCTTTTTTTTTTCTTTTTTTTTTTTTTTCCTTACTTTCAAGATGTACATCTCTTTTGAACTTTCTTCGCTTTGCTTTCTTTTTATTTACAATTAGCAGCAACACAGTCTTTAGAAAGAATTTGTTCTTAGGAATGTAATTATGTGGTAGGTACTGAAATGAAATGAAGTGCTCTTATAATTTATGGTGAAGTCCTCTGACCATTTCTGTTTAATACTGATACTAGTGAAGTAAAAAGACTTTAATGAAAGCAAATAGGTCCTGCTATGTTCTGTTACAGATTTAGATCAAGTAGCTCCTTTGAAGTAAAAGATTTATAGCAGCATAAAATCAATATAAGAATCAAAATCCAAGTCTATAAAATGTAAACAGTGTCCAAAATTATTTAACTGAATTGATTTCTTGGTAAAGAATCTGTGAGGTATGGATGGGAAACCTTTTTTTCTACAGGAATAGTCTTGAAATGCTGTCTGCTTGACTTGGCTTTTTTTTTTTTTTTTTAAACTTTGGCAGCAAGTGAAACATGGTTAATGTTGAGCTCAACATTGTGAACTATGGCCAAACTAGCACATCAGACTATTATTTCACCTCATTATCCAATTAAAGCTTTAGTCCATGGAGAGATTCAGTACTCTCAGATTTCTTACCTGCTTGTCATGTAAAACAGCCAACTGAAGTAAAATGATATCACTCCTGTACTGCATCTGTTTTAAAGCTCCTTCCACTGCCTCACCATTGCAGTTATTTTGTGTGAAATTATGGGCACACTTTTGCCTAGTAAGGTAAGGTATTGGATTAGACTTTTCAACATAAAATGAAAGACAGTCCTAATCTTTTCAAAGTGGTTAGGCCAGTTGTGCAACTACATTTTCCATGCACTGCAGAATGGGGCTCTGGCACATTATAAAGGTGTGTGATGTGTGACAGCTATGAGTGAACTGCATTCATCTTTAGCCACCCAATTAATATTAAGGCATCAACAACCCTTTTACTACTTAGGAAAAAGTAACAAATGTTTCAGGTTTTACTTGGTTTCCCATGCACAGGTCTCTTAATGGTTCTCTAAAGGCCTTAGGCTATCCCTCTTGGATAGGCAGAATCTTTTGTGTTTGGGATTACATCTTCCAGCCTCTTTTGAATGTCTCTCAGATATAAGAAGTTGTTTACCTCAAAAGGTAGTAAATTCTTATTTTTAAATGACTGGATCAGGCCCACCCACTAAGGAATTAATGCCATGTCTTTCAGATACTTGTAACAGAGCAAGTAAATCATCCTTCTGAGGTGACTGTTTCTTGTATTGACTGCTGCTGTTTTACTTTTTTCTAGGTGACTTTCAGATAGCTTAGAAAGATAAGGTGATTCCTTTCAATTCTTCCAGGATTCTTTTTTTCCTAAATATCTCACGTGGAACTTGAGAAAAAATAAAATAAAAGTATAAGCTTCTACACCAAGTTGGACATGACATAAGGAAACAGAGAGAATCCTGACCCAGTCCATCTTCCTCACCTTTTCTTAGTTTCTCTGCTAACAGGTCCTCATCTTAAATGAGGAACCTACACCCATTTGTACAATTTATCACTACATAAAGCCATGCAGGTGCTAAGTATTGGTATTAGTACAGACTTGCTCGGACTTGTAAGTACTTACAGTAACTCATTAAAACACACTAAAACAACTTGTAAATATCTGTTTCTGTACAAAAAAAAATCTAGAATAGGGTACATTTGTGCAACAAGGCTCTTTCCATGTTAAAAAAAAAAAAAAAAAAAAAAAGTGGCAGAAAGGGCAAAAAAGAGCAAAGGGACTTCAGCTCCTGTGTTGTCACTGGCATATTAAGTGCATAATTCTGAGTCATGTGGCATGGATACAGGTAAACATCTATATAGTTCCTTCTTTCTGTAATTCAGATGAAGGCTGTATTTACCTTCACGAGTAGAAAATAACAGGATGCATTACTCTGAAACATTGATTCTGAGTGTTTCTCCATGTAGAGAAGTTCTCATGGAGAAATAAATGAGTTCTGAATGGAGTCAAGATTTTTCAATTAAAAAAAAAAAAAAAAAAAAAAAGATAAGAAAAAAAAAAGAAAAAGATTTGTTCTCAACTGAAAGGTAATTATAAGGTAATAGTGAAGAGGAATCTTGACTAACAGCATCTTCTGGTAATGAATATTCCTAGGGAAATCAAATGACAGTTTCTTAGAGTTTACATAAGAGAATTGCATAAGCTCCTCTATTTCCCAGCAGCTAGTTCTAGAATGTCTCTTTTTGGCTATCTTGAGGAATAACATTGAACATGATGTCAGGACAAGAGAAAGTAATGAAAAGTGTATAGAATCATAGAATGTCTTGGGTTGGAGGACACCTTAAAGATAATCTAGTTCGAATCCCCAACCATGGGTAGGGATGCCACCCACTAGATCAGGTTGCCCTAGGCACCATCCAACCTGGCCTTGAACACCTCCAGGAATGGGGCATCCACAGCGTCTCTGGCCAACCTGTAATGGTTCTTCCACCAAACTCTGGCTGAAGAAATTCCTCCTGACATCAAATCTAAGTCTCCTCTCTTCTAGTTTAGAATCATCCTCCCTTGCCCTATGATTATCTACCTGAGTAAAAAGTAACTCTGCATCATTTTTATAAGACCCCTTTAAGTATTGAAAGGCTGCAATAAGGTCTCCCCAGAGTGTTCTTTTCTTCAAGCTGAAAGTGATGTGTCCAGCCCTCTGACCAATTTGTAGCCCTCCTCTGGACTTGCTCTACCACGTCCACATCCTTCTTGTGCTTGGGCCCCAAGAGCTGGATGCAGCACTTCAGGTGGAGCGTCATGAGAGAAGAGCAGGTAGGGAGAATCACCTCCCTCAGCCTGCTGACCATACCTCTGTTGATGCAACCCAAGATGCAGTTGTCTTTCTGGGCTGCAAGTGCACATGGGTGGCTCAAGTTGAGCTTTTCACCAGCCAGAACCCCCAAGTTTCTCTCTGCAGGGCTGCTCTCAATGAGTGTACTCATTGAGTACAACATTGAGTACTCAGTTTGTACTCATGTCTGGGATTGTCTCAACCCAGGAGCAGTACCTTGTACTTGGACTTGTTGAACCTTATTAGGTTCACATGGGCCCATTTTTCTAGGTTGTTCAGGTCTCCTTGGATCCCTTCCCTCTGTTGTATCAAGTGAACTACTCAGCTTGGCGTCATTGAGTGCTGAGTTTGCACTTGAACCCACTGTCTATGACATTGTTAAAGATATTAAACAGTACTTGTCCCAATACAGGCCCCTGAGGGACACTACTCATCACCGGCCTCCACCTGGACATCAAGCTATTGACTACAACTCTTGGATTGGCATCCATCCATCCAATTCCTTAGCCACCGAATGGCTAACCTAGAAATCCATTTTTCTCCTCCAATTCGGAGATCAGGTTGTCATATGGGACAGTGTCAAAGGCCTTACAGAAGTCCAGGTAGATGACATCTGTCCTTTTTCCCTTGTCAACTGATGCAATCACTCCATCATAGAAGGCTACCAGATTGGTCAGACACAATTTGCCCTTGGTGAAGCTGTGCTGTCTATCTCAGATCACTTTCTTGCATTGCATGTGCCTTAACATTGCTTCCAGGAGGATCTGCTCTATGATATTTTCAGGCACCAAGGTGAAGTCTGTAGTTCCCCGGGTCTTCCTTTCTACCTTTTTAAAAAAATGGTAGTGATGTTTCCCTTTTTCCAGGCCCAAAGAATTGTTCAATTTCTTCAGGTGGTCTCAAACCAGCTCTTTGCTTATAGTGGGAGGGATTCTACTTATCCAGCCCCTGTCTAGAGGTTGAGAGACTCAAGAAATGAGGGAAGCCTGACTGGCAGTGAAGACTGAGGCAGATAATTTGTTGAGTACCTCTACCTTCTTCATTTCTGTCATCACTAGTTCTTCTTTCTTGTTTATCAGAGGGGGTACACTCTCCTTGAGCTTTCTCTTCTGGCCAATGTACCTATAGAATCCCTTCTTGCATTCTTTGCATCCTTTGCTAACTTAAGTTCCATCCATGCCTTGGCTTTCCTGATCCTGCACATCCAGACAGCATCCCTGTACTCTTCCCAGACCACATATTCCTGCTTTCACTACCTATATGACATGTGCTCAGTGGTTTGATGTCCATGTGGAGACCAGTGACAAGCGGTGTTCCTGAGGGTATTGGGACCGGTGCTGTTTAACATCTTTGTTGGTGACATGGACAGTGGGATCAAGAGCACCCTCAGCACGTTTGTTGATGAAAACCAGTCTCTGTGGTGTAGTTGACAAATGGGGGTGAAGGGATGCCATCCAGAGGGACTTTGATAGACTTGAGAGGTGGGCATGTGTAAACCTCATGAAGTTCAACAAGGCCAAGTTCAAGGTCCTGCATCTGGGCTGGGGCAATCCCAAACACAAATACAGGCTGGGAGAAGAATGGATTGAGAACAGCTCTAAAGAGAAGGACTTGGAAGAAGCTCAACATGAGACAGCAATGTGCATTTGTACCCCAGAAAGCCAACCATATGCTGGGCTGCATCAAAAGAAACATGGCCAGCAGGTCAAAGGAGGTGATAATCCCTCTCTACTCTGCTCTCATAAGGCTCCACTTGGAGTTCTGCATTCAGCTCTGGGGCCCTCAATATAAGAAAGACATGGACCTAGTCCAAAGGAGGGCTGCAAAGTTGATCAGAGGGCTGGAGCAGCTCTCCTATGAAGAAAGGCTGAGGATGTTGGGGTTGTTCAGCCTGGAGAAGAGAAGGCTCCAGGGAGGCCTCAAAGCAGCTTTCCAGTACCTAAAAGGGACATACAAGAAAGCAGGACAGGGACGCTTCATCAGGTAGTATAGTGATAAGGCAAGGGGGGAGTGGTTTTAAACTGAAAGAGGGTAGATTTAGATTAGATATTAAAAGAAATTCTTTACTATGAGGGTTTTTAGGTACTAGAATGGGTTGCCCAGAGCAGTTGTGGATGCCCAATCTCTGGAAATGTTTAAGGTCAGTTGGATGGGGCTTTGGGCAACCTAGTCTAGTGGAAAGTGTCCCTGCCCATGTCAGGGTGTGGAACTTGATGATCTTTAAGGTAAATTCAACCCAAAATCATTCTACATTTCTATGACTCTGATTCTTTGATTTTCTGAACGTTAATCTCTGCTATAAGAATGGTTCATATGCAGTCATGGGAGCACAAGAAACTGAGTGTTAAGCCCCATCTCTTTATATCAGTTAGTCAGCTCATAAGACCTGATACATAAATCCATCAGTCAATGTCTTAAATTTAGACAGCAAATAATACCCAACATTAGCATGCTAAAGCTTCTACAGGACTGGCAGCATATATTTACATTATGAATGAACTTTTTATTTGACATTGGAAAAAACAAAGGGGAAAAAAATCACAGCGTCCAAATTCTATATAGCAGGTATCCTTTGTTTATCAGTCTTGGGGCTATACATGTAGGTACTGGTATGAAGGCATAGACTCACAATAGAGCTATAAGTATTGTAGCTGTAACGGAAACAGTGACATGAGAAAGAAGTATTCACAGAATATTATGCCCTTCTTAAACTGTATAAGCAACTCAAGTTGCAGGAAGCTTTTGCTTCATTATATCAGCAGTTGTGTTCTGACCTTTTGGCTGCAGTTGGTAAAAAAATCTGTTGTACTTGTCACATACCAGGAATTAACATTTTTCTAAACTTCAACCTCTGTGAATACTTAGTAGTTTGCAAATAGTTTTTCAATGTCACTTTTCTATAATGGTGTTATGGAACAAAACTAATTGCTGTCTGTAGTGGATGCAATTCTATTCACAGCAAGATAAATTGGATTTCTAAGCTGTGATTTCCATTGTGTTACCTCCATGTATCATGAGAGTTATCCTGATGTGCACAGCGGTGGGCCTACTTACTTATACAGTGAGCTACAGCTTTATGCAGAATGCATCATCTTGTTTTGCTCTCAGAAAGACAGAGGAAATCTCAAACTATAACTGTAGACTGCCATCTGTTGGAAGGGTTTAATAAGCATACTTGCCTCTAACCAGGCCCTACAAAAAGCATTTCATGACCATTTCCAACAATCTGATTAGATTATGGATCTGTATTTTGATTACCAGGACCAGTGAGCTACCAGACCTCTTCCAACTTATCTCTGTTACCTGGAAGGACAATGTAATTTTTTATGTTTGTTTGTTTGTTTTTATTTTTAAATTATTATTTGTTTTTATTATTTATTTTATTTTATTTTACTTTATTTTATTTTATTTAGAATTCTAACTCCTAACATTAAAAAGATATAAAGTACATTTTCAGTTTTGATTTTTCATATGCTTATAGTGTATTTGAAATAAAGGAAGAAGCAAAAGGAAGAAATAAGGTCCTGCTGATCTAAGAATGCAAAGAAGAAAATGAAAGGAATGAAACCTGCTGACATTGCAGGCCCAGAGAGTTGTAATTAGTGGCACAAAGTCCAGCTGGAGGCCAGGGACCAATGATGTGTCCCAGAGGTACCAGCAACAGGGTTACTGGAGACAATACTGTTTAACCTCTTCATTAACAACCCAGAAGACAGGAAGAAATGCATCCTCAGGGTCTGATATACCACGGGTTTCTGCTGCTATTCAGAACAAGCTGGAGAAATGGGCCAAAAAAACACCATCAAGTTCACAAAGGGAAATACTGATCCTGTACATTGGGCGGGAATAACCCGAGGCACCAACACAGGCTGGGGTCTAGCCAGCTGGAAATCATCTTGGCAAAAAAGGCCCTGGTGGTCCCACTGGACACTAGATTGTATGTGATTCTTCCCCTTTACCCAGAACTGGTGAGACACACCTGGATTGCTGAATCCAGTTCTGGGCTCCCCAGTACGAGAGAGACAGGAACATACTGGGATGATGTGCTGTGGTCCAGTGAAGGGTAACAGATATTTTACTGAGATTGGAGCATCTGTTTTATGAGGAAAGAGAGAGAGAGCTGGGACTTTTCAACCTGTGGAAGAGAAGGTTTAGGTGTATCTTACAAATACATATATGTATAAATATTTGATGGAGTGCAGTAAAGAAGAGTGCAAGTCAATCTCTTCTCAGTGGTGCCTAGTGAAAGGACAAGAGACAATGGAAACAAATTAAAAATAAACAATTAAAAAAAAAAAAAAAAAAAAAAGAAGAAGAAGAAGAAGAAGAAGAAGAAAGAAATTCCTTCTGAACACAAGAAAACATTTTTACTGCAAGGAAAGTTATAAACAGGAACAGGTTGCCCAGAGTAGTCTCTGGAGTCTCCACTCACAGAGATATTCAAAACCCCACCTGACAGAGACCTGTGCTAGCAGCCCCAGCTCTGAGCACGGAATTGGACTAGGGACATCCAGAGATCTCTTCCAATCTCAGCAATTCTGACATCCTACGAAAATGGCTATAGTGAAAGTCTGAATGGTTGTAGCTCTTTCTTTAGGAGAAAGCATTGTTTTGAAAGATTAAGGTCACAAGTCCTCTTTTCCAATTTTAGATGACTAGTTCAACACTGAACTAAAAAACTCAACAACCCATTATGTTTTGTAAGAGATATCTCAGAGATTTGAACTCAATCCTGTGGTCTGAAAAATTTATGTGAACAGTATAATTCAGACTATGATTTACAGTCAGACTCTAATGTACCAATGGACTGTGAGATTCCATTTCAATTTAAAACAAAATAGTCATGTATAATGCAGAAATGTTGTTTTGAGCCCTTGTATTAGGAATGAAATTGTTGGAGGATCAGGTGGCTCAAAGGATTATCAGCAAGGATAAGGACTCTTGTTTGTCCTGGATGACACAGAACAAACTTGCTTATAATTTCAGACCTAGTTGTTAAAGTAGCAAATGTCTTGAAACTTTCACTCTTTGTGAGACGCTGGCCAATGCCTAAAAGCCTCTCTAGTGTAACATGTGTGAATATCAGAGCTGGTTCAAAACGTCTCTGCTTTGTAGGCAGAACTGTACTTTCCTGCAGCTAATAGGAGATACACCATAATTTTATTTTTCTTTATCATTAATGTCAACAACTTTAATTTTGTCACACTGCTAAAGGCAGGTGAAAGAAAGCAGAGAGATTTGGGAAGCTGTGATGGATCAACAGTTTCAAGGAGCAGTGGTAAGGCGCCAGGATCAGCCAGGGAGTGAGACAGAGTGGGATTAGCAGGCATTTGGATATTTTCAGAATGGCAATAGCTGAGAGTTTCTCTGCTTCTCTTGGTGCTAGTGCAAGGCACAGGCACCAAGAAAATGTATGAGTACCTAAATTTTGTCCTGCTGGGATTCTCCCCAGATTCTTCTACCTCCTCTCTCCTCTTTCTCCATAACACAGGATTTGCTTTTACATCCTAGCACCCCCCAGGGATTTATCAAGCCTTTTGATGTACCAGTAGCTCTGACAAGGCTCAGCTCTCCTTTATCTGCAGCAGTTGCTTCACCTTTGACAGCTCAGAGACCAGTCAGTGAAAAATGAGGGAACAGAAAGGAATCAGGTAGCCTTTAAACCCCCTTCAACTGCTGCATGTCAAGAGAAGATAGAAGAGAGGTAGTTCCCTTTTCTGTCTTCCTGGAGGAGAAATCAGACCCACAGAGTGTCATAGGTCCAAAGGGACCTCTGCATATCTCATGCCAGTAGCAAAGTCACGGCCAACCCATGCAGACAGTTTCCATCAGAAACCACGAGCTTCAACCCACACCCAAAACTAGCTCTTTTACATGCTATTATTATGGAATATACAGTATTTTTGTTTGTTCATGAAAGAAATTTAACATCATCACACTTGATGGAAAAAGGTCCTTCCAACCTCTGAAGGTTATGAACAGCTAGAGAAAATTGATGACCTTGCAAACAGTCCACTGCTTCTCTCTGGCAGTACACAAACACTTCAGGAAGATACTTCTTTATCTAACATCATAGTTTATGAAAAGGGTATGATATAGGTGCATATGTATATGGGAGATACAACAAGGTTAGTGAATTTATAAATGAAATCAGCTGAAATTCTCTTTATGATAGATTAAACATGGCAGTCAATATCCTAAACAATTTTCTTCGTGTCATGTAAGGCCTAAGAACATTTATATCATTTACAAAAAGGTGATTTTCACTGACACTTCATTTGATGTGCCTTAAAGATATCAATGATACTGAAAATCTGCTCACTTAACTGCCACAGCATTTGCAATACGAAATCTTAGTACCCCTTCCATTATCATGTTTCTTCATGGCTTTTCTCTCTGCTTATTTTTTTTTGTTTGTTTGTTTCTCTCATTTACAATCTGTTTTCATAAACTGGCACCTTGCTTTTGATTGCCTGTCATCTTCTGTCCATGTCTCAAATAATTTTGCCTCCTGTTAACCTATTGCAAAATATAATATCAAATATAACCTGAAAACATACGATTTAGAAAGATAAATATACACTAAAAATGGTAAAAAGCCCCCCCCCTTTTTTTTTTGTTATCAAACATCAGATTTTTATCCATCATTTCTGTTTCAACATGAATATTTTTTTATAATGCTTATTAGTATTTATTGGTTAAAAAATAACCAAATAATGACAGCAACAAAAATAAAAAGCTGTCAAAGAATCAAAGACTAACTCCATTATGAATTTAACAGCAAATCCACAAAATAACTCTATTCTGTCAAGCAGGAAAGAACTGATCAAGCATAAAGACTGAAAGAAATACAAGAAAGTGATTCTTAGAAAACTTGTTTTTTTATATCCAAACTCCACAAGTATACAGGTTTGTAAGATGCCCCTGGACGTTTGGGATTGAGGGCTTTTTTTTTTTTTTTTTTGTTAGCATTCATAACTATTTGTCCATAAGATCACCTTCACAGAATCTGTATTTTTTTTAATTTTGTGTGTGTCTATGTCTCCTTTAATATAGTTGGTAATGCACCCACATATAGAAAGAAGCTGTTTATGTCTTTTTGGGGGAAAAAATAAATAAATAAATAAAAGAATGTTTTACAGCAATTGTTTCCTGTAAAAGACAGACATAATCTGGAAAGCAAGAATGGGGCCAGCTCCTCACCACCGGTAGGAGCCACTCTTTATTGCTCTGCAGTGCCACTCTTTATTGCTCTGGTTCTCTGTGCATATGCATCTCAAATTGAATGCTGCAGAGTTGGGTGTAGGACTCTTTCTTGTCCACACAGCTTTGTGTACATGAAGTCTTCCAGGGTGTGAAGAGACAGATTATGAACCCCTTCATGACACGAAAAAGATTGAGTATAATTTTTATTAATTTATTTTTTTTCTTGCTCTGAGCAAAAGAAGTGCTTTAACCTATTCTGCTTTATTCTGACCTTTTAAAAATGGTAACATAAAATCAGTTACTGAGAAAAATTTTCTCTAAAAGCTATGAAGATTTGGCCACCCACTCACACTTCAGAAAAAGTTCCTGTGGAACAGATTTAAGGCTCATAGTAATGTCACATGGAAATTCAGTCTGCTGTTGAACTTAAAACTAATTTTTCTCCTTTGTATAAAACACTTTACCTGTGAAAAAAGCTGATACTGGACTCACTGAGTTAAGTCTCACTTAATTCAGTCACACTAAACTTGTTTCATCTAAAGCCAATTAAAATATAAAATCACAGGAGAAGAATTAACTCCAGTATTATTATCTTTGTTATTTAATATTCAGTTTGCTTACTTGTGTCAATTCTGTGGTGGTTTTACTCAGGTGGGCAGCCAAACTCCACCACAACTGCTCTCTCACTCCCCCTCTCCTCAAAGAGGAAGGGGGAGAAAATACAACACAGAGAACTCGAGGTTTGAGATGAGAAAGGTTTAATTAAAGGGAAAGGGAATGAGGACAAAAAAGAAACAAAAGAAACAATAAGTCCGTGAGGAAGCACAGAGAGAGGGAAAAAATTATTTCTACTTTTTTTTTTTATTATCTCTACTTCCCATCAATGAGCAATGTTAGGCCACATCCTGGGAAGCAGGGCCTCAAAACGCGTAGCGGTTGTTCAGGAGGAACAGCCCCCTCCCCCACGAGGACCCCCCTTTTTATTGCTGAGTGTGACATCAGGTGTTATGGAATATCCCTTTGGTTGGTTTAGGTCAGATGCCCTGGCGATGTCCCCTCCCCATCACTTGCCCACCCCCAGCCTGCTGGCTCTTGGGGGCTTGGAAGGAGTCCTGATGCTGTGCCAGCACTATGCAGTAATAGACACAACACTTGAGTGATATCAGTGCTGTTCCAGGTACGAGTGCAGAACACAGCACTGTGTGGGCTGCTGCAGGGAAGAGATGACTTCAGCTCAGACAGACCCAACACAGTTTTTCTTGTCTACTTTTCTTATTCACATTCTTCATAACTCCTTGAGATTATTGCAATAAAATTTGGCTTTAATAACTTGCAATTGAAAGGGCATGAGGTTCCACAGTGTTCATCCAGAATGTCATCTAGATTTATCTTCTTTAATTCATAACATGGAAAACATGTCTCCCTGGTGTTCCTCACCATCATTTAGACACTCTACTGTTATCTGTGTCAGATACAGTTCCATACCTGTCTTATTTTCAGTTAGGTATCTTTTCAAGACAAGTACCAGAGTCAGTATAAATTTAATAACTTTAATCCTGAATTTAAAGTTTAAATTAAATTCTGTGTGGGGTAGAATTGTTGTTCAAAGCAGGAATTATAATTAGAATGACTGTTTCTCTTGACAAAAAGAGTTCTAACAAGTCCAATTTCACAGGATACACTACTTAATCACATCACCAATCTGCTTTAGGTTTTTGCACTCAACTTTTTTTTAGGCATCCAAATGTCACCGAAGAACTGTGACTGTTTTAGTCATGGCAGAGTTTGCTAATACTGTTATATTTTATTGTTCTTTAAACATTTTACTCTGTCAAACCCAGAATTAATAAGCTATGATTTATACAAGTCATATTAAAGACCAAAACTTGCTTCCAGATTCACATGGAGAAATGCTTCTGAAGTAAATGCAAGCTGCATATTTGATGGAAAGTGGGTTACAAAACAGTTATAACTGATTATTATTATTATATATATATATTACTATATATATATATATAACAATATAATATACATATATATATAAGTAGCTAAAAGGCTATAGGAAACATTGGTGTCTCTTTGTTTTGTCTACAGAACAAGACACATGGGGGTGACAATGCTTCATAACTGAATTACAATATGATATGATGAGAGTGAATTATGAAGGTTGTAAGCTTGGTCTATCTTGAACACAGAGTGAAGGGCAATGAATTAGATTAGACTCCTTGGAGACTGCTGACAACCTTTATTTTTCTTAAGATGATCCTATAGGCTTGAGCACCTTCAGTGACAACAGTTATTGTATGACAGAGGTGATCTACCATGAAGAGATGAATTTCAAAACACTTAAGGCAAAACTAACAAAGTATATAAGGGGCCACCAAAACACAACATATGCATAGTCCATTAGGGATGTATTTGGAGACAAGTTTTGTGAAATGATTTTCCAAAGTCTAGAGACGCTTTAAGTTTTAAGGCCTGTTTTCCAGACTTTTTGATCTGGAAAGTTTTTAAATTTCATTTTCTCTTTTTCAACATGTTCCCCATTGGAGACTTGTCTCACATAAAACTTTCTCTTCCTTGACCTCATAACTCCAGACCATTGCTTTTGCCATCATATTTCTCCTTTTCTCTGGATCTTAAGGAAAGTCAGCTTGGGGAAATTCAGGGCAGGATGAGTGAGGTCAAAATAGACTGCTAAATAAGACTTAGGGTATCTTTAACTGATGAACGATTTTTGGACTGTGATTGAGGCATACTGGGATAACTGTGAGAAAGAGATAGTGAATGATGCCGGGGTGAAGATGGGTAATAGTGAAACTGAGGAAGCTGATAGATGCAAGATCACCCACAGGCCTGATGGAAGGGTACTAGGAGAGTGTGGAAAATTTATCCTGGCCATCATATATGACTGTGACAACAGAAAAGCTACATATGTTCTCGCAATGAAGGATATAGTATGAATCCATAAAATACTTATATATCTATCTTTGTGTGCCAGATTTTGAAAAAAAATATATAGGCCTCTGAGAGTTGCCTTACTATTATTATTATTTGATGAAAAAGTGTTTGGTTTGATTTCTAGTCAAAGTGGAATAGATATGTATAATTCCTCTTTTAACATTTTTTGATTTAGATATCCTTCCCTATGCTGCTTTGACCATATCAAACTTGATAATTTTAATTAATCTTTGCCAAAATGTTCTTAATTACCATTGTGGTTGAAGTGTCATTTCCACTAGAAATTTCCATTTTCAGTATATTAAAAATTTCCAGAAAAAAAGAGAGTTTTCAGGGATGGATTATTTTCTTTAAGTTTCATTAAAATAAATGGAAGTAGGGTGTTCCAACAACACATAAACAAATAAGTCCACTAAGGTTGTTGTTGTTGTTTTTGTCATAACATGTATATTCATCTCCTCATAATCTAGTACAAACATATGGCTATGTTATTCCTCCTTCCTGCCAAAAAAAAAATAAATAATAATAATAATACCACAACAAACAAACAACGCCAATCCTACACTGTTTCTTTTAAAAGTCTCCAAAGTCTCCAAATGAAAAAAAATAAATTAGAAATTTCAAAGATAAACTTTATAGAGCATTTCAACACTTATTTTATGGTTCTTGCTGATTGCCATTGCAATCTTTTATTATCATCCTAGTCATATTCATACTAAAATAAATGGAAGATTTTAGTTTAATTTCAGTCGATGCTATATCAAGGTTTCTGCAAGCATTCAAAATCAGTTTAATTCTTCTTTGAAATGTCTTTGGCAGCAGTAAGTAGCTATCTCAGTTTCTTTCTCCAAATTAAGTAAACTTGTGCCTGAAGTTCACAGTCAGAATACCATTACTGGGTCCAGTTCAACCTAAATTTTGCTCTCTAAGTGAGGAGAAGATCCCCATAACTTATTTTTATCCACATGTAAAGGATGTGAGAGGATGATTCATACTGAGAGCATTGTGTGGACTGCCCAGTCCCTGTCTCCTGAAGAAGAGGCAGACAAAGCAAGAACCTTTGGACATTTTGCTTTAGCAGAATGACAGCAACTATGTCCCCATCAGTTCCCTGGTTCAGTTGAGATGATTTTCATGTGCCATATGAGCCCTTCATAAGAAGCACAGTGCAGTGTAGGCTGACAGACCAGAAGGTCATGTTCTTTATTATTCTCATCATACCCTTGATGGTGAACATTTCCATTAACAGTCTTTAATTTATAATGCCTGAACTTTTAGAGGGTTTGAGCATATTAATGTATCCTTGAGCATATTAATGTATACAAATTTATCCATGTAAGTTTACTGACAAACAAACCATTCACGCTCCACTATAGATACCTTTAGCCACATGTTATCAGAACTTTTCCATGACATATTTATTAGGCCTTTGGAAACACCTCAAATTCAGTACTTACTGGAAACTTGCCTGAAAAGCTAGTTGCATGGTAAATTCACATTAAAGTATCATACAAAATCTCTTCAAATAGTTGTGCTGCTGAATAGAGTTAGTAGTTCCTACTGAGAGTCAATAGCACACTAATCTTCCCAGCATTTGTTTTATCACCTATTGTTATTTTAATACAAATCTGAGGCTGAAATCAGGATTTGTCTCCACTGTGTTGCACACTGCAGAGACATACACAAAAACACAATGCCTATAATCAAAAGCTTACATTCTTATAACAAAATCATGACCACCACCAAACAACAACAAAAAATGAGAAACAAACACAAACAAAGTTTCAGGAAACTATATAAGACACAATCAAATTTATCATGACAATGACTTTTACATGAAGTGTTGCTTTGGGTGTGATTGTAGTCCCTCATCTCTGTTCTGAAACACACTTCCTTGGGCTCATTTTAGGACTAATGGCTGTTCAACAGGGCATAAAGACCCCATTTAATTTATTTCCATCTTAGCTGAAAGATTCAAATTTCCTAGGCTATAACATTCATTTAATGTAAGGAGAAGGAAAAAATGGTTGCAATAAATGAAAGAAGAAAAGATAGTTACAGTAAAATAAAGAAATAAAAATAAAAGTAAGATAATACTGGATGGGAGGGATGGGCAAAGAATGTGAAGACAGAAAATCTTTAATCTTATGTGCTTTTATGACAAGAAACTCCTAGTTTAACTTTTTTAGAATCAAATTAAAAAAATAAAAAGAAAAAGAAACAAAATCTTATCAAGGTGTAACGAGAAGGGAAATTAAAAAATATATTTGACTGTATTAGAGCTGGAATGACATATCAAATAGTGATATTTATTTTTCAATTTGTACTAATCTTTCATTTAGTGATTATCTTCAAATTAATTGAATAGTTTGTATGCTACTAACGTAATGTGTTATAGTTATACAGCCATATCTATCCTTAAAATGAGTAGATTTTTAATTAGACCCTGAGCCAACACAAATTTCAGCAGATGGATAATCCTATTGTTAATTATGAAAGCACTTAACAAGTGAAATTAGTACCTTAAAACTTATCCAGTAAAAATTTATGTACCTTTTACACTTGCTGTGATGTAACCAAATAACAGTCTGGCTTTATTTTTCAGTAGATTGGAGATGAATAAATGCCCAAAACAAAACAAAAAAACAACAACAAAAACACACACACACAAATAAAACAAAACAAAAAACACACCTCAATTGCTGCTTAACTGGTAGGATCTAATACTACAAAGTGCAGCAAAGTGAAATACAAAAAACATATAATACAAAAAAATAAGGTATATTTTTCCAACTGTACCAAAAGGTAGAGTCTGGACTTTATAGTCATAATAGCATTTTTTCAGACAACTATGCTTCTAGAATATGTTTCATTAAACACAATTAGTTCAATAACTCTCTAGTGAAATGTAAATATAATTCCACTGCAGCCCTGCTACCTTATTCCCTGTGCAGTGGGAGTCAGTTTTTTAATCACCTGTGATTCCTGAGTCCCACTAGGAAAAGGAGTGGGAACAAAAACATAAGCATTTTCAGGTATGTGTACATATGTATATATGTATATGACCTGAAAGCTCAACTGCAACTGGGATGAAAACAAAGGCATGCTCTCTCTTCTTGCCCTTCTCCTCGCTTTCCCACAACACAAACACTTTGGAAGAAGGAGACTTCACTAGGAGAAGAATATAGACTTCACTACAGAATGAATATATAGTAGAAATGATCTCGAGAACAGTTTTCATATGTGAGTCCATGTGTCTATTGTCTTGTACATTCAGCTTTACCTTATGTCCATAAGAATAAATATTCTGGTATTTTTTGGTATACCTTTATGTTATAATAGTACTGGAAACTAGAAATAGTTGATTTGGCTTTTGTCAGTGTAAGGCACTTACTATTTCCTTTGTGTTCCTTTCCTTTTAATCGGGTTTGTTTTATAATACAAAACATTACTGGAATTAATACTGCCAGTTATTTCTCTACTTTTTGTCTGTCAGATAAAACTAAAAGCCTGCTGAAGTAAGAGAACACTCAAAGGATGACTGGAAAATACTTCTGGTGTTCAGGGTTAGGCTTTTTTGTTGTTTTCTGATGGATTATTCTGCTATTAAGAGGAATGTTTTTTTTGCATATTGTTGGTCTCTAAGGGTTGTTTCTTTAATTCTGCCATAAAAGGAAATAACTTTCATTAATCCTTACCTTATTTACATTAGAATCTGAGCAGAAGAAACTGCATTTAAAATAACAAGGTATTAAAGATCAGAAGCAAAGTTAATTTATTGCAGTTTTCATGAAAGCATACAGAGAATTCCATAGAAGTTGCATAGAAACAGGATAAATGCTTTAATTCTTTATTCAGAATGATACTAGAACTCTTTAAAGTTCACAAAACCAAGGCAGATTATCACAGTGGAACTATATGTATCATGGCCTAGGGCTAAATGACAACTCTTTTGACAGCTGGATGCATGAGAAGAAAACATTTTTCCAAGGATGTGAAAGCGCATGTGACTAATGGAAGCTAATAAACAGGTTCTGCTGGGAACAGGCTGGAAACTGGAAATCCTCCTTTAATGGAAATTTCAATTACATTTTAAAAAACTATGTTGAAACAAATAAACAAAAAAAAATATCTTCTATTCTCTCTTCCTCCATGGCAAAGGGATTTTGCATTTTCTCTAAAGAAAATTAATAAATAAATAAATAAATAAATAAATAAATAAATAAATAAATAAGAGAAAAGTTATACTGAAGGTTTTACTAGTTGTTCAAAAGCCATACAGCAAGGAGTAAGTTTTTTCTAGAATTAGCAGAAAACTGGATGTCTTGTGGACCCTGTCTCTGTGTGCTTCCCTTCAGAGTATCCCAGGATCACTCAGCCCACACAGCCTGTCTCCAGAAAGCATGGCATGCTTTAAAAACACAGATTAGAGAAAAACTATATGACTGAACAATATTTTATGGGGATAAAAAAAAAGGAATCTTGTACGTTATTTTTTTTCCAATGTGTAGAAAATTAAATTTCCAATGCAAAGTCACTCTTACTCAAAGCCCATATTACCTCTGTGCTTGATACACTTCAAATGCTGAATTTTACCTTATATACTGAATATTCAGGATGATGACAATGCTTCTTTCCTAACAAAAGACATTTCTCATTGAATAAGCTCACAGTTGCTGGCTCCTTTATATAGTTTGGGAGAGTTTAACTGGTCAAGTTAGTTAGGATCCGCTGTGAAAAAACACATCTTAAAATATCCACTCCAAATTTAAATTACATAGATACTAAATCTTTGCTGAGATCTGGCATAGATTCATTAATAAGTGTGAACATCAATTCTAGCTACTGACTGCATTGCAACAACATTTAGATGATTTCAGTGCTGGTATTACATGACGCTTTCAAGTATCAAGAGGTTAAGGAAATATTTATGTTCTTTAAATCACCTTGACATCCAATGCTCATTTATAGTCTTGTATTTCCTGTATCTTCCAATATTTCTTGTCTTCTGTGCAACCCCCCAACTGTCCACCTCCTGGAATTCACCCCACCTCAGAAGGCCTCTAGCACAACCTCCTGCTCAAAGCAGAGTCACATCTGAGCTCTGACCAGGTTTCTGAGGGCTTTTCCATTTGGGTCTTGAAAACCTCCAGGGAAGGAGATTGCACAACCTCTCGGGGCAGCCTCTTCTACTGTCTGACTCTCTCCATACTGTTTTTTTTGTTTTTCTGTTTACATCAAGTCAGAATCTTCTCTGTTTCAATTTACAATCTCTGTCTCTCATCCACCTGCCATATGAAGAGATTTTTCCATCTTATCAATAACCTCCCCTTAGTTCACAGGATAGCTGAGGCTGGTAGGCCCTCAGGAGCCTACCTGCTCCAGCCCTTGCCCAAGCAGGGACACCCAGAGCAGGCTGCCCAAGGCCACATCCAGGTGCCTTCTGAAGAGCTTCAAGGAGGAGACTCCACAGCCTCTCTGGGCAGCCTGTGCTGGAGAAGATCTTGCCTAAGCTTCCTCTTGTTGGAAGACTGCTCCTATACCCCTCCCAGCCTTCTCATCCCTGGTTGTTGTGGTTTAACCTGTTAAGCACCACACAGCTCTTCACTACTTCTGCCCCCCATGGGACTGGGGAGAGAATCAGTGAAAAAAAGGTTAAAGTTTGTGGGTTGAGTTGAAGACAGTTTAGTAACACAGAAAAAGGAAGAAATATAATAATATAGTAACAATACTACTACTACAAATATGTACAAAGCAAGTGATGCACAATACAATTCCTCACCACCTGCTCACTCCAGCCAGCCACCCAATATGTTCACCATCACGTTCAGCATGACTCCACATGGTATGGAATATCCCTTTGGCCAGTTGGGGCCAGCTGTCCTGGTTCTGTGCCTTCCCAGCTGCTTGTGCACCCCCAGCCTCCTTGCTGGCACGGTGGTATGAGAAGCTGAAACGTCCTTGATTCGTAATCGCTGCTCAACAACAATTAAAACATCAGGGATATCAACATTATTCTCACACTAAATCCAAAACACAGCACCCTATGAGCTACTATGAGTAAAAGTAACTCTACCCTAGATGAAACCAGGAAACCGTTTAGTAACTCTTTTACCAGACTTTTAACATCAAGTACCTAATAGAAAAAAATATATATCATTAATTCCATTTGCATCACAATGAGCCATCTGCTTTTCATAAATCCTTCAGATTTTACTGGATTCTTTTTTTCCTGTGAAGTATTAGAAAGAAAGAAAACCAAACAAATATACCTCTAGGCTACTTTTTGTGCCA
Source organism: Aythya marila (assembly GCF_965140915.1). NCBI lineage: Eukaryota > Metazoa > Chordata > Aves > Anseriformes > Anatidae > Aythya > Aythya marila. The sequence continues at coordinate 174,112,857 of NC_139042.1, forward strand.
GAAGTTGTAAAACATGATGTGCCAATGACCAAGAAAAAGAAATATCTGTGGGTTTGTTTCAATAACCTAAACATCATTTTCTCTTAGTAGGCTTGTACACTATTTTTAGCATGAGAATATTTTTGTTTGTCACTATAGTTCTGGTATTTGCTTCCACTAGGCAGAGTCCAGGCATAAAATTTAGGTCCTTTAGTTCAAGTAGGAGTTCTCCTACTGACAAAAAGGAATCTCACAGTTGACTCCATGTAAAATTTTCAAAACTATTGCATGCTTTTGTTCTTTCATCTTTTGTATATCAGAATGATTTTTTAAATTTTATTTTATTGAAGAATTTGAAATCCCTGCAGGAAAGGCTTTAAAACATTTAACTTGAAAAAATTACTGTGCAGATAGAGTTTAAATATTATTTATGTGACCAATTAGGTTAAGTTTTCATCAACATTTGCTTGAGTTTCCATGTTTTTTATTTTTACTTTTATTTTTTTTCCCAGACAGGGTGTTACCAGGAATTCATTGCTGTATTTCTTTAAGTAGTTACAAAAGATGTTGTGCCAATGTGAATTGTACTGATAGGAATTCTGGGGAATGGTGCTGATAAATGGCATAGGAGACACTGTTTTTGAAACAGAGTATGTGTGCACACAATGTGAGTACATTCTTAATTTGCAATCATTGTATAAAATACATAACTTTGGGGAAAGAAAACCTAGATGTGTATCGTAAGTGAAATAGGGTTGACCTAAATCACAATGCTTAATATAATGGAAGACACAATATACTGCCATATCAGTGAACTATCTTTCCACATAATTAAAGTACTCCTTACAAGGAAATCCACTATTCTATTCTTCAAGACCTTATTTAGAAAATCTTATTTCCTTAGTTAAATTCTGTTACTTTTTTTCTTGTTCTTTTTACATTTTTTTTTGGAGTAAAGCTGAATGTTTATCAGGAATAATTTATATTTCCTAGGTGTCAGCTGCATTACAAAGCTGATACTGAATCTTTCTTGCCACTTGATATGCAGTCATTCCTCTTCTCATTATTACATCGCTAGCCTATCTGACTTGTTTATTGTCCATTCAAGTAATTTATAAAGATAAGAAATCGCAAAAGTCATTTGGATGCCTGCAGACATCCCACATGGTAAAGCCTCAAATGGATGCAGTCTTTTTCCTGTCAAATAAACTCATGCTATATGCTCACTGTTTCTTTTGCAATCCTTGATTTTATTTAGCCTCTCACTTATGGATGAGTCACTTGTGGAGATCTTCATCAATCAGCCAGTTATTCCATCACTGGTGATGTCCTTCTCTTCAAATGTCTATCTTCAGGCAAATAAAAATAAAATAAAATATAAATAAAATATAAAAATAAAAATAAATCTGCAATTGCATCAGATCATAAAAAGGAGACAATAAATAGGTAAAGTTTAAAATGTGATTAAGATAGTTTCAGTAGATGACCTAAAACCAAATGAGATAGACTTAATACAATGAACACAAATCATACCAGATCAAAGCTTATTAATGCCTCTGGGAACTGTGCTGGCCTCATTCTGCTTCCTGTTAAAATTTCCCATAATAAACTCCCCGCTATCAACTGGTAATGTTTGTCAATGTTGCTTGCAAGCAGAAGACCAATAAGGATGGGCTAAGCCTGAAAAACCTCCTTAAAGATGAGCTGAAATAGTTTGGCATGTCAGTAGATCCACAAACTGCTCTGCTGTCTTAGAACAGGCTTTGCAAGACATAACAAAACAGTAATGAGTAACTGCTACCCTGCTAATTAGAAGTCAAGCTGGAGTTTAGAGCTCTAATCAGATTGTAAATAAGGAAAGAGACATACAGAAGAGCCACCAATAGCTTTTGTGGTGACACTTGTACAGATGGTTTGGGCATTGAGGATGGCATAGTTATACATATTTATGTGCATATTATCTTGATGTGAAGAATAAAATATTGCCTACACTTCAGTTTACCTGTGAGATATTACCTTGCCCAGAGGCAAAGAATGAAATTGGGGGATGCTGCTAGAGGAGATGATGAACAGAGACTTCTCTGTGGAATCACCTAGTCAATGACTAGCAACCAGGCTATTCCATGTGAAGAAGTTACTGGCCTAATACCCAGCTATACCGGAGAATGTCTTTTACATGCTAGGTTAGAGAATGTGTGAAGGGGAGCATCAGACATAACTGTTCAAAACAAACCTCTGACAGAAAGAGGAGAGGCACAGGTTTTGCAACTTGATATGCAAGATGTCAATGTCATAGCCCACAGATTGATATGTTCCTTCCTCAGGACATAGCATGACACATGGCACTAAGTGACCTTCAGTCCTGGAAGCAATACCTTCTCCTTCTCAAGCTTACACACCTCTTGGCAGATATATGCAATGAAACTGTAGTATTCAGGAGCTGGCTGTGTTTTCACAGCAGTGGTTAGAACCAAGAAAATTACAATGTTGCTCTGTTTCAGAGGGAATTCTGGAAAACACAAGAATTTATATTTGTAAGAGAAATTTAATGAAAGATCAGAAAATGGCACCTCTCCCATATATTTCTGCAGAAAGCAGGTATCTCTTTTATACAGTACTACAACCTTTTATGTTTCTAAGACCCTTCTCTCTCCCCCATTTTCTCCCATCTGGTGACCGAGCACACAGGGGACTGCTCACCAGACTGCTTCATTTCTATGCTGTGTCAGAAATCCTCTACCCTCAGTCTCTTTATCCAATGCAAACATTTAAATGCTTCTTAATAATAGCTGGGGGAGAAGGAAGGGAATTTCCAATCAAAACTGAAACTAAAGCCCTGGCTTCTTACCAACCACTCTAATTAATAATAAGGAAAAAAAAAAAAAAGATGGAAATTCTAAAGGCAGTATTTAAAGAACTTAATATGTCTTTCCTAGCCAGCAATCATAGTGCCATATTAACAGCCCAGACAACTAAGAAAGTCACAAAGAAGGTCAGATGAAATCTTATTAAATATATATATATATATATATTAATTTGTCACATTAATGATGTATATCTGAACAGATTCTTCAGACTGGTAAGCCTGAGTCAGGGTTCTCTAAGTGTACAGAACATTTATACAAACACATTTTTTCTAAATATGCCACGCTGCCTTTGAATAAGCGTATATGCATGTCAGAGCCCTATGAAATGAAGGTTTACGTTCACAAGCCATAGGCCCGGGAAATCTTTTATCATTTGTAGGAAGCTGGTCATGAAAACCTGCCTGATAAAAGAGAAACAGATTTACATTTCATGTGTGTCTTTTTGCTGTAACCATGATGGACCATTAAAATCTGCTTTTATAAGGACGGGCACTGAGCAACATGGTTTCCTTAATTGTGTGTATGTGTGTGTGTATACACTAATAAATACTAATCCAGTCACAGACACTGTAAATTGCTTCTTGCTGTAGCTTTATCACCCCTTAACAGGTGGTCTTCAGTATCTGGAACTTACTCGGAACTTATTTACATCTATTTGAAATTCTTGTGTGAAAGCAAAACTAGTCCTGAGGAAAGAGCCTGAATGCTGTTTTTATGCAGCCATCCCCAGCCAGCACACTTGCCTCCTGGCCTATAAAACAGTTTTGGAATATTATAGCTAAAAAGTCAGTTTTTACTTTGTCATTCATTGTTTGGTTCTATTAATGGAATTTAAGCTCATTTTACAGCACATTTTCAACACACATATTTACTAGTCACTAGACAATAACAATTGTTTAATAACATAATTAGTTCAGCTTCAAATTGCAAGACATATGACTTGAAACCATACGATTTTCAGGTTTTCAAAAATTATTTTAAATTCAGGCTGTAAAAATTCTATGCCACACAAAATGGCAAGGCTGGGAACGAAGCCAACGATGCAGTTTAACATTTTATGATTTAAAAATAAATAAATAAATAAATAAATCTTCTCCAAACTCTTTTCAAATCCTGTTTTAATAGACAAGTTTCAACAAAGATATTTTAATATAAAATCTATGAAGGCTAATCAACACAGGATGAAACTGAAACAGAATCTGGCGAGTAATGTCCAGACTGTATCTTTCACAGACCATCTGCTCTATGAACACAGTATGAGAAGGTTCAAAAGGCTCCAGCTCTGGTGCAGCAACAGGAGGGACTCAGCAAAGCAAGTTATTGTAACCAGTGGGTTAGTGAAAGCTGCTTTGAAAGAATTGAGTGAATTCAGCAGCCATCAACAAAACCAGGATATGCTGCATTGCATGTTCTGCCCTGAAGGGTGCATGTGACTTGCTTTCTCAGCTAAAGCCCCCTTAGACGGTTTGCATGGACACACCCATTTCACCAATGCCTATTGCTCTTATTGTTCTGACTGCTTCTCACCTTTGGCTTTCCCCATCTAAACACTTTAAAAAATATATATTTATATGGATAGCATCTATCTTAGATACTCAAAACCTAAGAGTGAATTTTTGGTTGTCAGTGGGCAACTCCTCCAACGTTCCCTCAGGATGTACAGATAACAAAGTCAGTTTTCAGAGAGCATATTTCTCCTGTGCAAGAGAAATTTCATCTGTTGAGAGGACAACTTCAAAGTCAGTACTCATTTTAAGCAACTACTTGCCCAAAAGAAGAAACTACTCTGGATCTGTAGTATTAGAATGACGGCGCTCAACTTGCTCTGTGGGTATTTTCAGCACTCAAAAGAATTTAAAGGATGACCCCAATTCCTTGTGTAGGAAGAAAGCACTGCTTTGACAGATACTCGTTAATCAAACATGTGGGAAAAACCCAGTAACATTGTAAATACATTTTGAAATACATGACTAATTTTTTAGTGCTAAACTTGAAGAAAATTACTTGTGTATAGATGTATCCTGACCAAAAGCCTGGTGTATTCAGTTGGCTCATGTGGAATACATCCACAGTTTTTGATTTGAAAGTTGAGCAGAATTCTACCTATGAATTCATGATTTCCATCCATGACCATACTACTCAGCTGCAATTTTTCTGATACCACTACATGGAACAGGTCACATGATAAAACTCAGTGTGAGAGAGTCTTTTTCTCAAGGAACAAAATTGTGTTATTTACATCCAAAATGTTTAAGCAAGTTGATTTTATGTGCACACTCACTCATTTGCTCCTAGGTTTTATTCACTCACACACTCATATCCACTTATGCACAAGCACAATGCATGTACTCCCAGGTAGTTAGCCCACAGAAGAGCAGGGGACGATGGCTGTCAAGAAATGGCTGGGGCTTTTCTTGATTGGCAATGATGAGCTAGTCTTTGGACAGACCTTTCATGTCTTTCAGGAGCTGTCAGCTCTGAAGGGCTCCTTAGTTCAAATTTTTGCTTGTTCTTTAACTCTTGGAACAGGTTGATTAGACCCACTGTCTGCTTTCCCTTGTTTGGAATGTAGACCTGTAGTTTATTTTGATGTTGGGACAGAGGGAAAAGAAATTCTAAATGAGTTATGATGCATATTTGGTGCCATCCTCCTGGTGTAAGGGTACAAGGCCTCCTGTTGGCAAAACTTCTGCACTGGGATCTTATCAGAGTGCAAGGCCTGTGATTTTGACATTAGCATCTCATTCCTCAATCTTATTGCTGGGAATGGGGTGCTGGCAATAGGGGCTTGGGGCCATATCAACACAGGCCATTCATTTAACCTTTCTAATCTTTACTTCTGGTGCTTGCAAGCACTTTCCAATTCCCATTTACATTGCATTCATGCTAATCTTAATATATCTCTTAGAAATCTCTGCAGATTAACAAAAGCTGTCAAATATGACATATAAAAGGGAGGTTTTCTTATGTACATAAATTCTTTGAAATGCTGACCAACATCTAAAATAGGAGTTTGTTGGTGCATTTCTAATTCTTAATATCTTGCTATAGGTGTACTTATTTATTTTACATCTTACTAGATCCTGTTTTTCAGTTCCAATATAATTTAATAAATACGTTTATTTAAGGTTGATCTCCCATGTTAGAATTTTAGTTTTTAACTTATGCTAAACTCTTACGTTTTATAATCTGAACCACTGATTTATAACTCACTTTTCATGAGTAAACACATTTTGAGTTTCCAACTCCAATTTCTTTTCTCCTAATTATTAACAGTGTAGTGGCAACACCATCAGAATGTGTGTAATCTGTTGTTAGGTACTTTGACTTTGCTTATGATGATAGGACACACCAAATCGCTTGGTGAATTTGCACATTAAAGAACAGTACTGATACAAGTCTTGTTGATCAGTAAGCTTTTCTTAAGTGTCAGTAAACTTTTCTGAATCACATAAACTTACAGCTTAAGATTTAAACTAAAATCTTCCTTTATTCTTTCTGTAACAGAAATTTGAAAAATCTGTGTTAGGTAGACTTTGAACATGATATTTTATGTCTTGCTTCCCTCAGCCCCAGACAACCTAACTTATCCTCTTTAATTTTTGCAAGTTTGGCAAAAATCTTTTTTTTTTTTTTTTCCCAGTTTTAGACAGGAATTGCTTATCACTGTCTCACTTTATTTGCTGAGCAGAATGGAACAAACATACCTGAGTTTATGCATAAAAATTCTTTAAATGCACTTTGTGATAAAGTGTGTTATGTTATTAAGAATTGTAAAAGTATTACTGCACATCAGTTTCATTACGTAGCTTATTTTAAATGGAGCAGAATATTTTAATAGTCCAAAAAAAGACATATTTTATAACCCAAAACAGGAGATATATCTGTAACTTTTTCCATAAAATATGCATGAATGATTTTCAGTTCCATTTAATTAACGTGTTTTGGAAAGTCTTTGCAATAGCAAATGCAACAAATCTCAGGCAAGATGGAAAGTAGTATGTTAGTGTGGTTAAGAGTAACTTTTCATTCTGTAGTTCAAATTTTGGACCAAATATTTCTTTAGAAGCAGTATTGCTTTGGAATGTGACAGAGTGATCAACAGGTACAAAATTGCAAACTGTAAGAAAATAAAAATGTCCAAACATCATAAATGATTCAAAGTATATCCACCCTTCAATTGACTATAGAGCCTCCAAGGAGCTATTGGTTGTTGTACAAATGGATGGAAAAGAGAGTGTTGGTGTCCTGATCAAAGATCTACTGAACACCAAGTGAAAGACAACACAAGACACTAAGGCGAAGCAGGGATTAATGGGTAGTGCCTAGTGCAGATGAGAGTAGTCTATGGTATGCAAAGGTCTTAAAATCCATAAGGTATCAGCACCTGCAAGAGCACGTTGCCTTCTGCCCTCCTCTCACACACCTACCATACAAACTACATCACACTTTTCCTTTGATGTTATCCAGACACAAAGAAGCAGTGATGAGGATGGCAGAGTTGACCACATGCTTTTTGAAATATGGGGAACAAGCCTGATTCCAAAAATTGCACAAAGTGCAACAAACGTAAATAATTGATGAGACCCACCAAAGCAAATACAGATGCTAATAGTAACTAATCTAGTTGAAACAGGGGAAGTTGTTACACCAGAAGCAGACGGTTAGGTTCTCAAGCTGCAAGCAGAATTTCCAATTGCACAATCATCCCACTTAACTCAGGAATGAGTGTCTCCAGTGTTTGCTATGATCAACAACTAGAGCTAATCACCTCCATGGAGCTCTTCAGCATACCTAAAACCTTAATCTGTCAGGGCCAGGGCTCTTGGAAGAGAGATGATTTTTACAATAGACCATGGATAAAAAATAACAGTCCCAGACAGAGTTCCCAGTTTTGCTCCATCCCTAATGAATTTGTGTGGTGGTTTCACACTGACGGACAGCTAAACTCTACTGCACCATTCTTTCACTCCCCCTCCTCTAAAGAACAGGGTGAGAAAATATGATGATAGAGGGCTCAAGAATTGAGATAAGGACAGGGAGATCACTCACTAATTACCCCCACGGGCCAAACAGACTCGGGTAGATTGATATAATTTATTACCTATCACTAGCAGCCTAGAGAAGTGAGAACTAAAAGCAAACTAAAAACGCCTTCCCTCCAATGACCCTCCCCTACCTCCTCCCCCCAGCAGCACAAGGGAACAGAATGGGGATTGGGGACCGCGGTCAGTCCCTAACGCTTCTTCCGTCTCTGCTGCTCCTTCACGGTCACCCTCTGCCCCTGCTTCATGTGGGGTCCCTCCCAGAGGATGCCCAGAACTGAGCCTGTGGGGGCTTCCCACATGGCTCTGTACCACAAGGTCCATCCCTCAGGAGCAAACTGCTCCAGCACGGGTCCCCCAAAGGTGGGTGGCAGCTCCCCCCAGACCCCCTGCTCCTGCGTGGGCTCCTCTCCGCGGACTGCAGCACTGGCCCGGGGCCTGCTCCTGCGGAGGCTCTCCATGGGCTGCAGCCTCCTCCAGGCCACATCCACCTGCTCCACCAGGGGCTTCTCCACGGGCTGCAGCGTGGAGATCTGCTCCATGGGGGACCCATGGGCTGCAGGGGGACAGCCTGCTCCACCAGGAGCTTCTCCACAGGCCCCAGGGGAACTGCTGCTGCGTGCCTGGGGCACCTACTGCCCTCCTGCTGCACTGACCCTGTGGTTTCTGCTGGTTCTCTCTCCCTGCTGCTGTTGCACAGCAGTTTTTTCCCCTTTCTTCGGTCTGCTTTCCCAGAGGCTCAATCAGCATCGCTCACTGGCTTCTGTCTCACCAGCAGTGGGTCCCTTTTGCAGCCATCTGAAGCAGGCTCCAATCTGATATGGGACAGCTGCTGGGGTCTACTCACAGAAGCTACCTCTGCATCACTCCTCCAGCCACCACCACTCCCCAAAACAGCCTCAAGAGTTGAAAGGTTTAGTCCTATGTGTTTCAAACAGTAATGATTTTGCTATCAAATGTAGTGTAGCTGCTTCACAAAATTTCTACATCTGAAAACGTTGTCAATATATAGATTTTTGTCAATGTTTGAAAGGCTGCCTTGATATATTCTGTTTTCAGATGTTATAACAAGAAATGAAGAAACACCATGAGAAGCCTAACATTACACTTCACATGATTGGTAGTATTGAAGTGAAAACACAATTATACTGTCATCTTACTTCATTTTAAAAACCTGAGCAATACTATTCATGGAAAAGTGGGACTGAAAATACAGAAAGCCGAAATCCAGATAGTAGAAGAAATATAACACATGCAGTGGCAATGCACTATTTATTACATTCTAAATTGCCTCATTAACATGACTTTTTCTGACCTTGAAATATCACAGTAAAGACAGAAAAGTAGTTCTGCCTCAATGTTTGCTTGATTTTTGCATTTTATGTGGAAAATGACAAGATATCTGTGATATCTGGCCATTTTAAGTGTCTCTGTTGCAACTCCTTGTCAAGAACATACATTCAGCTTAATCTTCAGATAAGTAATGTGTGAAAGAAAGGTGAACTAAACAATACTTGAGCAAATACAGACTAGACATTGATCTAAAATTCATTTTCCTCGGATGAGAAAAATATCTGAGGATTAAAAGACTATAAATTTGGCATGCATTTTGCATGTGTCACCTCTGTGCATAGCAGTTTTTAAGATCCAAAAAGCAAAAGTCATCACTACCCTGAACACAGACCTAACTTTCTTGTACAAGTGGCAGATCAAGGTAGCATGTATCACAACACCTCTTTGTTCCCTCCCTCCCGCCCCCCCCAAAAAATAAAAAATAATAAAAAGAAATCAGAACACTTGTTTCTTTTTATACTTCTACAATAAAGGGTGTTTTAGTTCCATTCTGTCCACTATTTAATTGGTACAGTGCTAGCCACTTTGGATTCAGAATTTAGCTATTTATTTTAATGTATATAAATCAGGTGACTAAGAATTATGTCAAAAATGCTAAATATTACAGTGTTATGACCATAAATGAATGAATGGAATAAAATTATGGAAATATTTTGCAGCTAGTAATTAATTGTATTATTATGGATGATGGTGTTGGTGGGTGATACTTTTTTTTTTTTTTTTGCACTCAGTAGGCAGTTAGTAGTCTTGAGGAGCACTTGGCTGATTTCCTCATGTTACTCTCCTCCAAAGGCAAAATTAACTTCAAGAAGTAAGATACAGTGCATGACAACAACTGGGATAGAGCCAAGGTGTGAATGTTCTAGGCATATTGCCTGGATATATTCAGATTTCAAGAAGCTGGTGTCAGCTCCACTGAGTGTTTTGGCAGATGCTTATAATATGTTAACAATTTACTCAGACCAGAATCCTGTGGTAGACACTGACTTAGCATCCTTTGTTTGTTTGTTTGTTTTTCCAATAAAAACTATTAACAAAAACTTGTTTCACAGACATATATATATATATATAAACCAAACACCACACAACGCGTGTTCAAAGTCTTGCAGCATCAGTATTACAAGATAAAGCTTCAATCCAACTCCCAATTTGATATTCTAAAGACCTTATGTGGGTATGTATGTTTTTGTATCTGTGTGGGAGAGAGAGAAGGAGAAAGAAAAGGAGAGAGAAAGAGTGTGTTTGTGGCTGCATATAAAATAAAAGGTACATAGAAGATTGTAAAGGGCAATTTAAAAAACAGTGACATTGAGCTGTTGATTTGAAACTGAAATAAACATAAAATATAAAGATCTCTTTTATACCACAGGAGTATCAGTATTTTATTCTAGACCAAAAAGACACATATGGCAATGCCAGTAACAAGACATTTCATTTACATGTGAATTATATTCTCTCTCTACCCCAAGAGAATTATTATTATTATTATTATTATTATTATTATTATTATTATTATTATTATTATTATTATTTTTCCCTAAGGAGTATATTTGAAGATAGAGTAGAAATGTGGTTTGTAAATGATATTTTTGTAGATTTTTTCACAGTGAGATTGAAAGGTATTAACGTCATTAATTATCCACAGATTAAGATATGGATTTATAGAGGATATAAAAATCAATTTGTTGAGAGAATGTGAGGTAAAGGCTGTAGGATATATATATATATATTTTTTTTATTTTTTTTTTTGAGGGGAGTTATCTTACATATTATTCTAACATATGAGAACTGTGATTATTTTCTAATATGAGATTGGTATACTGTTGTACAAAATGTTGTACACTTTCTAAACTGAAATATTGGACTTTGCTAAAGTCCTTGAGAATTTGTATTGCTAACTCGAATAAGGTCATCACTTCACCTTTGACTTTTCTAACTGATACATCTGAGCTACAAAGTTCTAGCAAGTGATACCCCTTTTAATTACTATATATATTAATATGTTGTGTGATAGAATATAACAGTGTAATATTGTTCATATTGTTCTCTTCCCCTCATCTCTTCTATGACATTCAAAAACCTTTGTTTCATCATACTACTGTGCTGGTTTTACCCAGCTGGGCAGCTGAGCTCCACCACAACTGCTCTCTCACTCCCCCTCCTCAAAGGAAAAGGGGGAGAAAATGCAATGCGAAGGGCTCAGGGCTTGAGATAAGGACAGGGAGATCACTCAGCAATTATCGTCATGGGCAAAACAGACTCAGCATAAAGAGATCAATGTAATTTATTACCTCTCACAAGATAGAGAAGTGAGAAACTAAAACCAAACAAACCAAAAAGCAAAACAAACAAAAACAAACAAACAAACAAACAAACAAAAACCACAAACTAAAAACACCTTTCCCCAACCAATCTCTTATATGTTCTCCTCCACAGGCTTGCAGCATGGAGATCTGCTCCATGTGGGACCCATGGGTCAGGGGAACAGCCTGCTCCACCAGGGGCCTCTCCACAGGCCCCAGGGGAACTGCTGCTGCATGCCTGGGGCACCTCCTGCCCTCCTGCTCCACTGACCCTGTGGTCTGCAGGGCTGCTTCTCTCACATTTTCTTACTCCTCTCTCCCAGCTGCTGTTGTGCGTCTTTTTTTTTTTTTTTTTTTTTTCCCCCTTCTCCAACCTGCTCTCCCTGAGGCCCACACAGTGTCACTCACTGGCTCAGCTCTGGCCAGCAGTGGGTCCCTTTTCAGAGGTGTCTGGAGCTGGCTCTGATCTGACATGGGGCAGCTGCTGGGCTCTGCTCACAGAGGCCACCCCTGCAGTCCCCCACTTAAACCTTGCCACTTAAATCCAATACGACTACACATACTGTAACACATGAGCATCTTTCTTTTTTCTGTCTTACTGTGCTCTGCTGATGCCCCTGAGTTTTGTATAATATTTCTTGGATCTAAGAAGGTGGTAATAAACTCTTAATATGTCATCATAACAATGAATGTAAATTGGGAATTTGTGAGGTCACCTGATATTTGCATGAAGTAGGAATATTAACATACTCCTAAAAGTAATAGTAAAAATATTTGAAAGTGGTGAGAATATTTATTATTTTGCTTTATCTGTAAAGAGATCTCAAAGCATTTTGTAACCACCATATCTTTGTTCAAATCTCACACTCAGTGAAATTGTATTTATAAAGGTTCCATGTGGTGTAAGAATGGCTGAGCCTAAGTGAAAATTTAAGTGTGAATTCTTGAAAATTGACTAGTCACACCCCACAACACTTGCTTGCCTTTTGGCAGAAAAAGATCGGCTTGCTCTTTGATTATGTTACCATATGCAATGTACATGCATAACTGCATGCATACACATATATGTACATATATTCATCTATTGACAGTTTCTTCTTGAAAGATAAATAAAACTTTTCCTCTCTCCAAGTCCGCTTATCTAATTATCACATTATAATGAAGTAATGGTGTTGAATGAATTTTTCATGCCAAGAGTATGTTTTAAAATATCTTGGGATGTGTTTTCCTCATTACTAGTTTTTATAAATTGAGATTTAGAGAATCCTTAACTGAAGAGTAGAAATGTTTTGCCATGTTACCTAAATTGTATAAATCCTATCTTATTTCTTTGTAAATTTTATAAGTAAAATAATAGGCCTATAGCAACACTACAAGAAATCAGACAAAAGTTGTGTTTCTTTCTTTCACAAATTAAACTTCCAGTTTTGAAAAGAAGAGCTGTTTCTGCAGGTATGACTTTCTGTTTACTAATTATAAACACTTTCACAGCACATTTCATCTACAGTTTAAAAGGCAGTTCAGCATGATTATGCTCTCCTTTTGGTGAGAAGTGCTGAGAGGACACCATAACCATTGCCAGACTGCAAAGCCAGGCCATACCAGTGACAACGTTGTCTTAGCTTACAATGTTCCTTACACCTTAGTTATTAAGCATTCTGCCTCCTAGAAATCAATTTCTGGAGGGCAAAATATATAGAGTGCCTACCAGTATGTGAGAGGATTGTTTATATTGATCTTTCTTGCAACACAGTTTTCCTTTAAGGAAAAAAAAAAAAAAAAAAAAAAAAGAGAAAATGATTAGTCAGTGACTGCCAGTGGATTTTCTTCAAGGGGAGTTCCAAGGTAAGCAAGATCTCAGAATCACGTCCTAATTCACCTGATAAGTTCAATGAAATAACACTCATCACCCACTTACTGTAGTGGTACAAAAGGAGATGTAAATTTTGCTTCAGAAATGAGCTAAGTACAGGCTAAATACAGCATATGATGTGTTGTTATGTGTGTTGTTATGTGTTGTTATGTGTGTTGAGCTTAAAGCTTTGAGACCATCAAATGAGCTGTGTTCATATCTAAATGTTCTATACTGCACCTTAACATGACTTAAACGTCAGTTAATGGTTCCTTATGAACAATCTACTTAATTTATACTTTTTTTATCTCAATGGTAAATTACCGATGAATCTTTTGGATAGTCTTTTAAAAGAAAAAGGGGTTTAATATGTATGAACAAATACAAATTCCAAGTGAGTATTTCTTTTTGTATTTCTTTTATCCATAACTTTCTTCATGTCATGAATAAAGAAACTGATGGGAGTACTTTACTCATCACTGAAAAGAAGTTTACTCACCCAAATGCTGAATGAACAATGAATAATATATTATTGACAAGGACTAAAGTAATAACCACTTTCTATATCCACATGACACTAAAAAAGTGTTCATTTACTTTAGATATTACATTCATAAATGGTGAAGCTGGAAGGTCTGTAAGGGAAAGCTTGTTTTCCAACAAATTTTTCGTGCCTTTTACACTACACAACAACAGATTTACACCTCTCCATATTTCCCATGAACATTTTACTATCTGCTCCCTTCATCACAATACTCACAGCTTCTTCATCTTCGACCATTGGCTTCAAAATTTATTGTGTGCAACTTGTGGACCTCATGGCACAGCCTTTTTCCATGTAGATATATAGGTATCTTTCAGATAAGTGTATGGTGGTAAAAAGTGATATTGCCATCAGAAACCTGATAATAACAGATACCATCAGATCCTATACCACAAATAAAAGTATGAATATGCTGGGACATCATGAGTACTGTATGGGTCCTCTGTGTAGCTATGCAGCACGTGTGTAGTTAGTCTAGTTAAGGACAGTTTTATCAGGTCCACAATGTGTGAGCAGATGTCTCTGCAGCCCCTACATAGTGATCAATGCATTCACAAAGCACAGTACATACCCAAGGACAGTAGATTGTACTAACCAAGCATGCAAAATACAGTTGACCTGAACACAGACAGCTGTCATTTGTCCTGCTACTGCTTTGGCTACTGGGCACCCAGAAATCCCACAGAAAATGGCTAAAGATGGCAGGATAACAGGCAGTGAGACATAAAAGCAATCAGCGACTGTCAAAGGTAGCAGCCTCAGCAGATGCATATTCCCTCATCGTCTCCTGAGGAAATTTAGATAGGATCACTGTAAAGTTACAGGCAGGATAGACTATAAAATTGCAGTTCAAATAATTACTGTACTATACAAACTCTTATATTTAGTCATTGTCTTAAGCTACAGTAGTTCTCATTACAGAGTCAAAAAGTAGTTAGATTAAAGCAAGTACTACAAACATTGTCATAAATTCTGTTCTATGGCAAAATTCTTACGCAGCCTGTCACTAAAGATCTTCATGTCTGTCTAAAGAGAGGAGTTTGGACTGTAATGTCTCTCACAAGTATTTTTCTCATGCTTTCCATGCTTAGTGTTTCACCTTTTCAGATTGATTTTATCGTTTTATTTAGCGTTTACCCTTTGAGAGGTCCTAGCAACAGCCACCTGGTATAGTATGGCTATAAACTATTTCTCAACATTTGTTGTGTTAGATTAACCATTAAGATCATTATGACATTTCCTATTTTCTTTATCACAAGCAGAACTGGGATGGCAAACCCCATAACACGCTAGCATATAGGTACAGATTAATATCTTCTCCAAATAAATGACACATTGAAATGCAATAGAGTACACTCAAAATATGGTAATATACTAAAAGATGCAGTATCTATTTTTTAAAGCATGCAAATTGCATGTTTGTCTCAAAAGGCTACAAACAGATGGAGTGTTGTGTTCAGCACATTTCTTCAGAGTTTCTAAATCTGCCTGATGGGAATTCCATTATCTGCACCAGCTGTACAGGTGACCTCTTTGACTTCTACTTGCTAGACTCTGAATATACGAGGAAGTGCTGGCTTGTTTTTAAAATAAAGTATATGCAAATATGGACATATCTGACATGTTGCTGTAGTGCCTATTTAAAATGTATACTCTCTGGTTTTACCCTTGCACCCATAATTATAAAGTGTTTCAAACTATCTATTTTTTTCCCCTTAATCAGAATTTATTAAGATTTCTAATCTGAGAATTATTATTGGTTGTAGATCTAATTATTGCAGAAAAAAAAAAAGAAAAACAAACAAACACACGTTACATATTGGAAAAAGTCTCTGTAATGATAATAATACAGCTAACATTTTTATACACTTAATTTCTACGGCTTTTTTCCTGGTGTTATGCTTACCGTCCCTCTGTTTCTCCAGGATCTGAGGTCAGTGGTTTCAGCCTGGTTGCAGTGGTAGGTGTTAGGGTGAGTGTCAGTATCTGGAGTTTTTTTCCAGGAGGAAGATGATGCTAATGCTGATGATTTTTTCTTCCTCATTTTATGATATAATTTCAGTATTTATCACTTATTCTCTGTGTTACCCTTAAAAGCAGTTTTGTGCAGCTTCAGGTCTGCATTTCTTTAGCAGAACAAGGGTATGTTGTTTATTGCCATGGGGTCTCCAGTTCTAGTCTGTGCCCATCTTTATCACCCTGTGCCTGTACCTTAATGCGCTGCATCCTTCCCCTCTACTTCTCAGTGCTCCTGCTATCCTACCAGCCTGTATTTCTCTATACTACATCAGTATGGCAGTCATAAATACCTCAATATATGTAAAATTACTGCTTATTGTTTTTATTTCAGTAAAACTATGATTGCACAAAGACTTAAAAAAAAAAAAAAAAAAAAAAAAAAAAAAAAAACGTAAAACACTAACTGCAATCTCCTGAGCTTTAGAATTGTTGTTAAAGCTAACCCAAGCGAGACATGAGTTCACATAGGACAAGCCTGACAACTCTGTTCAGAGGCCTTAAAAGCTCAGTAGCTCAGTTCAAAACCTATAGCCAGATACTAGCAGTATCAATACAACATTACAGGCATATACAGGTCTATAGGGTCACAGAGTTGTGCATGTTTTGTAATTATAACACCATCTCAAGAAAAAACACCAGAGTTTATTTTCATTTTGTATCATGGCAGTTGTCTCAGATCACTGTGCATTGTATCAAATTCTTCTGCTGAGCTGTCTGGCAAACCTGCATGCTTTAGATTTTAACAGAGCTCTCTGATCAGTGTGCAAAATGTATCCCAGCCTAACAAACCCTGTTGCTGCCAAGAGTCCTCTTCTATCTCCAATATGCAGTCTGTAGGAGAACTGCCTCCCTGCTGCTGCATCAGCTTGGGACTAGAAATTAGCACAGGAATGTGAAGACAGGTATTCCAGGCAACCTTAGAAAAGAATTGCGAAGGGACTGATATGGCTGTTACATATCAGAGAGAGAACTCGTAAGTGTAGAATTATCAACACATTTACCTTCATTTTCACAAAGCATATCACTGAGATAAGTGTAGAGTTAATTTAAATACCAGGTGCTTAATAATCTTCATGAAATTTCTAGATGAAATGTCAGATTTATCGTCTGAAACAAGCTCTACAGATCTATCCAAGATCTGAAACATAATAGATTTCCTCTGGCTAATACTAACTCTCTTTTTTATATTTCTCAGTAGTGGTGAATTTAATAAAAGTATCAGGTAATAATAATTCCAATCTAGATTTACAAGGATCAGGTAACTATTTCTGGAAAGTATTCTATAGGCTTTGCAGAAACAGTTCAGTTTACAGTGGTATAACAAATGCAACAGGAGGCTATGTTTGCAGACCATAAAAAATTGAGTAAAAAACTAAGATTGCTACTATGAATTTGAAATATCAAGCCAATCTTGAGCCTAGCATCATCTAGAAAAGTGATTGTAACATATTTATTACGAAGTCTAGAAATAGCAGGTTTTCCACACTTTCTACAGTTTGACGCCTGAAAGTGAAAACCATAAGTCTTTAATTTACTATGAAGAATATATTTATTTTCCGCTGGAAAACAGCTGTAATGTGCAAGAATTTATCTGCCTTTAAAAGTAGATTTCACCAATAGCAGTTTAATCCCTTCTTAGATGGCAAACACTGAAGCTACCTGTAAAACAAATTGGATTTTTCACACATAACAAGGCAGCTCAGTATAATGGAACCCAGGTGTTAGACTAATTTCTAATTTAACCATAAATGAAGAAAAGAGAAATATTAATCCTCAATGCAAGTTGTTGTGGTATTATAGAATCCATCATAATGAAGGAATGACCCCACTTTGCACAAAGGTTACCTGTACAAATGGTACAGTATTGACAAAAATGTTAATGAGTATGTGTGGCAGCAGGTAAGCAAGAGTTGGCAGAAGGAAGCTATTGTGATAGGCAGATAATTACAATGGAAGTCATGTCTTCAGTAATGACTAGGATTCACATCACATATCTTTTCAGTCACAGTACAATTTCGCTAGCTCTGTTTATGGTAATCTATGGGATTATTTGACAGCAAGGTGACACTGTGACTTTGGAACAAATTTCTTTCACAGACAGCACAATTACTGATATTGTGACATTCAATTAGCTATATCACTGCTGTATAATTTTGATTTTAGAAAATATACAAACATGAGGCACATTTTTCATTAGTACATGATGTTCTTTAGTCCTCCATTTGGATCTCATCACGCTACAAGCTTTGATCTTACTAATGCTTAGGAATTGGGAGAAATTTAACAGCGCTGCATCTTTAACCATTCAGCTGCAGGATTGAAAAAGGAAAAAAAATTATGCATTTTAAATATATACTTTTCTAAAATAGAAGGAATATAGATTTCCAGACGAAGTTTATCTGTGTTGTGAACTCTAGTAAATAACAATAAATATGCAATATGCTTTTCAAAAGGGAATTCTCTGTCAGTAGTTATTAAATCATATGCCAGGCCAAATTCCCAGCTAATCTATGTACCTCAAACTTACAAAATAACTAGGAATAGAAAAATGTTAAAGTGAAGAATCAAAACTGTGCCACCTATTCTCCCCTTAATGGAAGCATCGTGGGTAGAACAAGACAGCAGATATGGTGATATGGTGAACAGCTCCAAAAGTTCCACCATATCTTTTGCCCATGGCAATAAGCTAGGTCTTACTGTGAGTATTTCATTACAAGACCAGAGTCCACAGCACCCTGTCAGTACTTGCATGTAAGTAAATAGAACTTTAACTATAAGTAAAAGTCATAACTATAGTTATAACGTTTATAACTATCACAAGTTATAAAAGATGTACTTTGGCAAACAGACAGCAGCTTTCAAGAAAAAAATGTTTTATGTTTGAAATTCATCAAGAAAGGCCTTGTGCAAAACCAAACCAAACCAAACCAAACAACAAAATACTTTCATTTCTGGGATGTTTATGAACATTTTTATTTTTTTTTATTATTATTTTTATTTTTTTTTTTTGTGCTTCACGTGCATCAGTGCCTAAACTTGTGTGCTGGTCCACCAAAAGCACATTTTGTTATTTAGTTCTTTCAGTTCTTTCTTTGGCTAACCTAATCTTCCATAACCATCTCAACAAAAATCTCTCTTGCTGCCTTACATTATTTCCTCACAAATATAGCATCATAAATAAGATTTTTATTTTGCAAACAAAAATAAAATAAAATAAGAATGGGTATGGATATATCAGAAACAAAAATCTGCTTAGAAGACAAAAAATTTCTACAAATACAGCATTTTACTATCCACACAGCTTGTCATAATAGTGATTTTTTTTTTCTTTGCTGTAGGTTTCACAGTCTAAAGTTTATGTTGTTTGCTTTCTTTATAACTCTGAATCTTTGTGACATGTCCATTATTTAAGACATAGGATCCAAGCATTAATCAAAAAGCAGCATTAAGGTTCAAGTAACTTTTAATCTGCATGACATCTGCATCTTTCCTTCCACTAAATTTGTATAAAATTTTATACTGAAATTGGATTAGAAAAGTTGGCTTAGGTAACTTATTTATAGTTCATGATATGGAAAAAAAAATGCTATCAGTATCCTATTATTTCCACTTCTGTTCAGTAATTTGTGACTTGAATGAACAAAACCTAAGGCTGAGATGGGATGAAGATGCTGTTAAGATTTGTTGGAGCCGTAAAAACATTATGCTTTTTCTCTCCAAGGAGACAGACTGCAATCATAATGATCTTACATTTGTAGGTGAGGTGGGGGGGGGTCAAGCCAACGAACCCCCAAATGCTTTAAAAAAATGACAAATTATATGTAAAAATCTTTCCATTCACCCCTGAAGTTCAGCAGCCTCTGTTGCAAAAGGTTTTTAAGACTGTACAGTAATGTCCTTCACTTTAGGACAAGATATGACTGCTATAAGCAGGAAGAGTCTCAGCAAGCTGACAATAGCACTTCAAATGGAAATGTAGAGACCACTGAAGTTGATATAGTACTTAGGAAGTGTGGCACATTGATTGAATGACCTTCCTTTTGTGTTTTGAGAGGACTGTACATCCAATAACTCACTGAGTGAGTCCAAGTGCACTTGATGCACTTAGAGCACAGTTCTTCAAGGTGCTCAGCACAGTGGTTCACAAGACAACAAATGTTAAGTCTGTAAATATGACATGATTAAAGGTAAGTAAGTGCCTAAGTGCTCTGCTGCTCAGAACTTGCAGAGCCCTATGAAAGAGTCTGTGTCCCTGAGAGCCCGAAGTTCGTGTCTTGAAACCAGGACTCCTGAAGGAGAGAAACAGAAACAGTGACAGGGGTGTGGAGAACAGTCAGACTTAGTGCCACTGATAGACATCAGCCTTGGGCAATGGGGAAGTTGAGAAGCTAGATTCTGCTTATCTGTTATACAGACTTAATGGGTGGAGGTCTGTGAGCTTGGTTAGAGAGGTTGCCAAAGGAGGGAGAACTGTGGTGGCAGTATGGCCCCACGTATATATATTT
Organism: Aythya marila; assembly: GCF_965140915.1. NCBI lineage: Eukaryota > Metazoa > Chordata > Aves > Anseriformes > Anatidae > Aythya > Aythya marila. Next base: position 174,133,324 of record NC_139042.1, read on the forward strand.
GCCCCTAAAGGCAGCAGTGCCTGGCGTGAAATCTTTTGCTTGAATATTTGTGAAATGAATATTAAAGTTACCTCTGAAACAGACATATTTTACTCTGGTAAGTCCCCTTTAATGTGACAGAGGTGTCAATATTTTTTGCTTGCTTGGTTCACAAAGACAGAAAGAGGTAGTTCCCCTCAAAATCCCTTCTCTCACCTATTCCATAAGAATTTTCTTTATGGGGTTACAGCTGAAGAATATGAAAAGCATCCTGTTAAAATAAATAAATAAGTAAATAATAGGAATAAAACATACAGGAAGAGATTTAGACAATACCTACATCTCAATAAATAAATAAATAAATAAATCTATGTAGTTGTTAACCTAACTGTAGAGATACTTATTTCGATATACTCCTCCAGAACTCTACCAAGGATTGTACAAGAGGGAGGTCTACTGTAAGTACTGCTTTAAGAGGCATCTCAGGTGGAAACAAATGTGCTTGAAGACTGATACCTGCTGCAGCCACAGCTGCTGAAGGTATGTGTTGATGGAGAAAGCAGGCAGAACTGTGATGAGGCTCTCATGAGATGAGAAGCATGTCTTAGGGTCTCAAAGAAGCAAGAGGGAGAACTGCCAGAGTGAAGGTTGATTTTAATAAGGAAGTCTGTTGCCCTAGTCTTCTAAAGTTCATGCACAGGTGCCTCAGCCACCTTTGGACAACCTCAGACTGATGGTCCTCAGAGACCACTACCTCCGGGACCAAATCTGTTGCCTATTACATCTGTGTTTGGGTTAAAGTTAGGTCCCTTATGTTAAACATGTCTTGAAAGGTGATGGTTATGTGTCTCAAAAAGCATACAGAAAGGCCAGCATGGAAAGACAAAGTAACCTTAAACTGAAGTAGAGGGTACATTTTCTTTTGTTTTAAAAAGTAGGAAAGAAGGAGGGAAAGGATCATAAACTCTTTTTTTTAAAAAAAAAAAAGTCGTTAGATAACTCATTTACATAGCAGATGGCTAGGTTCAAGTACTTGTTTACCCTAAGGATAATGAACTTTCATCTCCCACTTCTCCAGTGGATGCCCCAACCAATAGGTTACAGACTAATGAAGCTATGCCATACTGCAATTCATTACTGACTGACCCAAGGTAAGGGGAAGAACTCTCTGAGAACTCTCTGTAGTTTATCCTAGGAAGGAAAGGTCTTTAACCATACTTCAGCATATTAAGTACTTCCATTTTCCATAGTAGATCCACGTTATCAATAAGCTTTCAAACTATTGAAGAGAAAATCTCAAAGGTTCAGTCAAGCCAGCTAGCTATCCCCAAGAAAGCCTAGCTATCCCCAAGAAAGCCTATCTGAGTGAACCTAGCAGAAAAGAAAGCGTAATGTGACTTCAAACCCTTCAAACCCTAGAAAATGCTTTGATGTTGCATCCACAAGCAAAGGATTTTATGGTGAATGATCACTAGTCCTGAGTATATCAGCAATAGTTTTCCGGTATTTAGGTGCTGAAAGGAGCAAAATGTCATGTAAAGATCAAGTTACAAAAGTCTAAATGTCACAGGAGGGATTATTACTGTAGCACTGCACATGTAGTAGGTGCTGTACTTCAAGGTGATTTACACAGTGTGCAAGTTACATGTCTGGCCTCTCTGAGATGTGTTAATGGGTGACAAGAAAATGTCTTCACATTTTCTACCCAAGCTAGGCAATCGAAAATGATTGTGAGTGGTATGATTTCTAAAAACCTTCCCTTGACAAGGACTCAGCTACCCTGCATCCTGGATTCATTGACTGAACATAGAAAGGCTTCCTGAGCCCTTATTTCTAAAATATGCAATATTTCTTTCTTTTTAAGCAAAAGTTAGAGAGGATTTGAACCCAAATTTCTCACTGCTCAAGAACGTCCTGACTATGTCACTACCGGTACTTGGAAAACAAGGAAGGGACACCCTTGGTATGTTTTTGCATGGAGTCAGTAAAAGTGCTATAGGAGCCAGGAAAAAAGTAGACATAATAGCCAGTCCTCTTCAGTTAGTGTCTGGCAGACAAATTCACCCCCCCCCCCCCGGAGGCTTTCAAAGATCAGAAAGAAAGGGTTATGTTAAAGCTGTCCTTTTACCTCTGCTCGTATCCAGCAGTCAGAAAAAGAAATTGAGATGAAAATGTGTCCTTGTGAGCTTCTTTTCTTGTATGCCCAGCCCTATAGGTAATTAGTCTCCTACTCTTTAAATCAGTTGTCAGGCAGCAGGAATGACAGCTGAGGGTAATATGCATTCTCTGCTACCCAGGAATGCTTCTCAGATCCCACAGATGAGTACTCAGCCCTGCCACGAGCTTAGTCCAGTATCACCATGAGGCCAAACTGGTAATCCTTAATCCCTGCCCTTGTTTCTTTGCTGAAGAAACATATTCCCAAATGGATTCCAGCAGAGTGTTGAACCAAGAGAGTAAAGCCAAGCAGACCATCAGCAGGCATCAACAATGGTTCAGCAAGGAAGGCAGAAGTATGGGGGCAGCAAAAGAAATAAAGACAGTTGCAGGAGCTGGGTTTTGCAGCAAGTGGGGCAGATGCTGTTGAGGCACATATATATGCCTACGTTTATATATAGGCATAAGACCAGAGGTGAGGAGGAAGCTCCTTAAAAGTAACACCAGAATGAAGTGGATTCACATCCTTCTTCACAGTCTGCTGCTGTGAATTGCCAGTTTAGTCCTACCAGTCCAGTGATCAGAGATAAATCTGCTGTTGGGATTAGGAGATGGAAATCGACAGAGGTTATTGGGGTGAAATATCCCTTGTACTGACACATATAACATAGTGGATAAGTTCCCCAAATATAATTTCCTTTGCATTCTCCTGTGTGAATTAGAGATGCACAGTGGTAGCAGAAGGAGGTAAGACATAGCAGGACGAAAAGGAAAAACAACATCCTCCTTGCACATACACACACAGAGGAGGAAGTTGAAGAGGAAAGTGGGCTGAGTGTAATGTGTTCATTGGGAAGCAACTTTCTCGAACAAAGAGAAAATAGGAGGACAAAACCAGAGATGAATGAAAACCAGTCAAATATGAAGTATTTTGGGAAGAGATAAAGGTGTCCCTCTTGCTGAGGCAGTTCCATTTTGCTCTGGGAGGGAGAGAGGGAAAACCAAACTTTTGGGTACCAGAGACCCCTGCTCCCCTTGCAGCCATCGCTCTGCCCATCTTGTTACCTGTCATGGATTTGTTTACAGCCTTTTCCCCAGCAGATGCCTGCGAGTGGGGAACATGGTTATAAATCCAGCAAATGCTTCAATGTTTTTTACTCAACATTCAGTGGAGCAGGAGATGAAACCAAGATCTCTCTTCATTTCCTTAAATGAAAATGTTCCTTAAACACTAGCATGCGGAGTCCTTTGTGCATGCCCTTCCTTTTCCTTCTTGCCATCTTCTTTTCAAGCAAAATGAGAGTAATGGTTTCACTCTCCCAAACCCTTAATGGATTTCTCATGTCCCGTTTAAGAACTATGATACAGAAAAAAAAAAAAAAAAAAAAAAAAAAAAAAAAAAAAAAAGATAGAAAGCTTAGTTTTCTAGTTTTGTTTTTGATCAGGCTTGCAGGCAAGGTAGAAAGGAAAGCTTGTTAGTGAATTGGGGTCGAGTTCTGCTGGATAATAAACTCAGTGCCGAACTCCTCAGCTCTAGCAAGAGCTTCCTGCTTGTGCCCTGAAAACTTATGAACACTTTAATAACATTTTTTACCATGGTTGAATTTTCCTTCTTTCTTATAATTTCTGTTTTCTTCCCTTGTAATTGCTAAAATTTTCCAAAGAAATTTTGCAAAACTATAATCAACTCGTGGGCTACAGTTCTAATTCTGGCACATGTCCATGAAACTGAGGAGCAGGTACTGAAAACTTTAAAAATACATCTGCCCAAGGAAGTATTCAGTGAGATATGTTATGGTTAGCACTTCTTCTCCAGGAAAAAGAAAATAATTAAAACAGTTCTTAAATTACTATCCTTTGTAATTTTATGTTTCTTTACTATTTGGACAATGTCACTTTTTATTTATTTTTTATTTTTATTCTTTCCCAGTTAGCATTGAAAAGCAGCTTCAGACAGAGGCAGGGCATAAGCAGAAAGAACCAGCACTTCTAGAGATATTTATTATAAGACTTGGATGCTCAGCTGGCATTTGATACTCCCACTAACAGAGGTAGCAATATGGCACCGGAATTGTGGAATTAATGCAGAACCAGAAAAAAAGTACAGTTTTGAGTCAAAACTTCCAAATCTTTCATAAATAAGGAACAAGATTAAATATGGTGGGAATTCAGGCATGAAAAGTAATGAATTGAGACAATGTGACTTGTATGATTCTGATTACTGATGATGGGTCTTCACAGCTTGAAGCTTAGGTCTGCAACATGCACCACAGCATTTATCTAACTGCCCCTGCAAACACAGCCACAATCCAAAGCATCACAGATAGCAAAATTATTTCCATATGTCTTGAGGTGATCTTCTAAAGGAAGGATATATTCTGTAGAAGCAGAAAATGTGATTGAAATATGTATAATTTTTAATCTACTTTAACATTAGAGTTATGCAAATTTGATTAAAACAGAGATTTCCACAAAAACTGATCTGCACACTGAGCAACGGCTGTGTATAGTCGGCAGGTGGCTTTCTGCAGGAACACGTTCTTCCACGCTCCTTTTGCTCCCTCTGCTGGCTAGTTCATCCCCCCATTTTTCATAATTGTTACGAGCTTTTACTCATTTTTTTAAAACCTCTGTTTAGATGAGAAAAAATGATGCAGATTAAAATTGCACCTAAAGCAATGAAATGATTGCTGAATTGATAAACAGAATGCAAAAAGTTTCTTATAATTACTGTCCCTCATTTTCTTGGGGAATGACAAGAAGCCCATCAGATTCTTCTGATTGCTTTCCGGCAACTCGGTGTAACTGTAATCTATCTGCTGCTTAAACTGACATATCCCGGTTATGCAATTTTATATCATACTGATCATTTATTTAAATAATTATGCCTTCATATAGCTAAGTGTACTCTTTATTACCAGTGTCTCTTTCAGGCATTTCTGGAATACTTTCTTCCCCAGATTTTTATGGTGTTCATCTATCAAAAATGCTAAAGAAAATAAGCTGCAGTTTGTATTCTTGTATTCCCGTCTTTATTGCTGTTTTTTCATTTCTAGACAGACTTGACAGAGCTTGTGCCAGATAGCTTATACCAGATTTACAGATAACTGTAAATATTCAACCAGCGTGTTGGACAAAAAGCAATATAAATACAAAACACTCAAACACACACACACATTCAGTGAAGTAGACCTTTGCTTAATAAGGTATAATGAAGGGAAGGCATGATCTGGCAGAATATACGTTAGAAGTATTATGAAAAACTCAGTATCATACTGACTAAAATGGGGATCTGAAAAACAGTAAAGGTTAGGGGAATATTAACATACAAGATTATGCTGTTCCAAGGCATCTCTGATCTGCAGGGGATTTTAGAAAACCCAGAAGGTCTAGCTCGATTATATCAAAGATGGGAAGCTTAGAATTCAATGTGCAATTTTCTCCATAGGTATGTAGGGCATTATACCCTTTTTTTTTTCTGTTTGGATATTCAGCTGTGTGATTATGTCAGTCACTGATGGAATTACCTTGAGAAAATAAGATTATTAAATCTCCATGTGAAATTCTGCAAAACTATTGAAAATACAGGTTTGGGGAATCTTGGGCAAGACTTTACTTTCTCCAGGACAACTAGGATGACTTTCTGAGGGATATGCATTAATGCTTAGGCCTAGAAGCAATGCTACCTGTGGGTGTGTATTATGCTACGCCTGGGAATAGGTGTAATCCACACATAATTCACCACAAACAGAACAACTCAGGCAACTCAGGCTCGATCAAATCTCCCAGGCACTGTTTGGTGTGTTGCTTTGTCCTTTGTGAGGGCAGTGCTTACATATAAATTTTTCCACAGTGTTTTATTGCTGTTCAGGAAATGGTGGCAAATCACTGGCCCTGCTTAGGGGGCAGGGGAAGTGGCTGACTTTGCCATCATTTTCTTCATGCTGCTTGTTCTTGAGTGACAGATGAGGAGAGGGCCCACTAGGCTCGAGACTAATTACATGACTGAATCCTTTTTAGTAAGGAATTACATAATTACGTTCAGATCCAAAGGTCTTGTGCCCCACAACAGCCAGATCTAGCAGTTATGTATGCCTGAAAAAGTTTCATACTCTGACAATAGCCACAGCAGTGAAAGAGAAAACATGCCAATGAGTTTCAGCCCTGCAACAAGAAGGAACATCATTTAACAAGGAATTCTCTGGCTGTTCTGTGATTACCGACTGCAGTTCCTTCTAGGTCTGCCTTTCCCACTACCGTGCTCTTCCAGTGGTTACTCCTTGCCCAGGAAGCCTAACTCTTAGCTAAAACCCCAGCGTGCAGGGTAGCTCTTACTGCAGAGGCATAATTACCTGCTTCAGGGCCAATACCAGAGCTCATTTATGAGGGACAAACTCACCCAGCCTTGCCAGTCACAGCTCAGTTCAGCACTGGTTATATCACACAGGCATCTCGATTTAGAGCAGCGATAGCAGCCAGGAAACATAAAGCTGTGCACTGGTGAATGAACAGCATGAAATAGCGTCCAGCTGCTCGTCTGCTTAAATCAAGGCAAGCAACAACTCTATTATGTGCATTTAATTAGGTCCTTATATATTATATCACACTGCTTATCCTACTGTTTATGGTTGCCTCTCAAGCACTTCTGCTCTGCTCCCACACTAAGCATGCATGCAGATGCCAGCCATTAGCAGCACTGTTTGTTCTGCTCCTGCTACATATTGTTGTATCTGAACATCTTCCCCAGTTTAGTGTCATGGGTGCCTGGTGAAGACTCTAGCTGGTCTTTTAGTAGATTATAGGCAGTCTTGTTCCTGGTCCAGCATCTATCTATATCCCTTTCCACACTCCGTTCAGCATCTCATTCTCTCAGTAGAACAGCTACTGTAACTACAATACCTCTTTTTTAAAGCCTTTTAAGCCTTTTTAAGCCTTCAGCCTCCATACTGTAGATTAAAGAAATAAAGTCATCCCTATCAAATAAATCGAGGAAAAAATTCTTTCTGATCCCAGATTTGGTGACTACTTTAACCTTGACCATGTGAGTAAAATATGCTCAAGTGGCAATACAAGGATTTAAGATCTCGAACTCATCAGCTTGTCCTAACTCACATTCTTGTTAATATGAGTAATGAGTATTACTGCAGCCTCCCTGGTGCTGCAGGGGAGGACAATGAAGAACAGGAAACCAAAATTATATATTTTGCAGTGTTGAGAGTAAAAAAAGGTCAAAGGGTAGTTGTTTCCTTTACAAATTTTGCCAATGACAAACAGAAGTACTAAAATATAGGATTGGTGCATCAGAAATAAGATACAAATAAATGTGAAAACACAACAATCCAGTTTTACTTCAGCCTTTTTTGAATATTCAAGGACTTAGTGTTTCTCATTCTGGGCTCAACCGTTTCCCTAAATTTTCCATCCTTAGTATAAATAATGCATGTTCCTTGTCCTTTATCCTATTGAGAAACCTTTAATCTCCAGCTTCTAATTTCCTAATTAAATTTACACTGTCCATTTCATAACAATTTGACCTTCTACCATGACTTAAATTCCCTGCCCCAGTACATTTACGGAGTCATCACTTCCACTCTCATACAGTTTTTCTTGCTTTCTTTCCAGATCTTTTTGGGAGAGAAAACAAAATGCACGGGGCCAAGGAAATCATGAGTAGAGCCACAAAATTGTGACTCCCTGGTGGAGACATTCTCCTGGGAGTGGGTGAGTGAGAAACTGGGTTGTGGGACCAGGTCTCCCAGGGCTGCTTTTACATCTTACATTAAACAGAAAACAAACAAAATGTCTGTATGTGTGCAGTTATTCTTTCAAGCAATGAAGGCTGAGCTCTGGGCTCAAGTTGCAAATTTGCATGGTGACCTTAATGTTGTCTGAGCACATCTGGAAAGCAGGTGGCATTCTACCACTATTTCCATATAGTTTTATCTCAACAAGCAGTGGGACAAAGAGTTGCTTTTCTTTTGCTTTGTTTTGTTTTGCCTGACTGAATTCAGTGTGAACAAAATATGATTGGCAAATTCTTGTGCTCAGGGCCCAAGTTCCAGGTACTTTATCTATCACTATACATGGAGAGGTAAATTAAACATGCCTTGAATGATTTTCTGACAGTTAAGGCAATTCACATTGATATTTTACAACTTTTTAAATCTTCAGGGGGCACGCACACAAACTATCTATCAAAAATGTTCCCCAATCTGTGTTGTCTCTTTAACCATGTCTGGGACTTATATGCAGAAGTGACTGCATTGCCTGTCATCAAAGGAATGCCTTAGTCTCCAAGACCATGGGTTAATTTCACACACTGAATGCCAGTCTAATCTCTACATCTTGGCTGGATTTCAGATCCATCCCTTTCTGGTATATTTTGTAGGCTAATGTAGACCCCTCTTTCATGTACAGTTGATAGAACCATAGAATCATAGAATGGTTTGGGTTGGAAGGCACCTTAAGGAGCACCCAGTTCCAAACCCCCTGCCATAGGCAGGGATGCCACCCACTAGATCAGGTTGCCCAAAGCCCCGTCCAGCCTGGCCTTCAACACCTCCAGGGATGGGGCATCCACTGCTTCTCTGGGCAGCCTGTTCCAGTGCCTCACCACCTTCTGAGCAAAGAATATCCTCCTAACATCTAATCTAAATATCTCCTCTTTTATTTTACAACTGTTCCCCCTTGTTCTATCACTATCTGCTGTGTGAAACATTTCTCACCATTTTTTATAAACCCCATTTAAGTACCGAAAAGATGCAGAGTCAAACCCTAGAGTCTTTGCTCTAGGCTGAACATCCCCAGCTCCCTCAATCTTTCTTCACAGGAGAGGTCCTTCAGCCTCTGACCATCTTTGTGGCCCTCCTCCAGACCCACTCTAACAGGTCCAATTGGTACGGAATATCCCTTTGGTTGGTTTAGCTCAGCTGCCCTAGCGATGTCCCCTCCCTGCCTCTTGCCCACCCCAAGCCTGCTGGCTCTTGGCAGGGGGTTTGAAAGAGTCTTGATACTGTGCCAGCACAGCTCAGCAACACAAAACACTGGTGTGATAGCAGTGCTGTTCTAGCTACAGGTGCAGAGCACAGCACTGTATGGGCTGCTGCAGGGAAAGTTAACTTCATCCCAGGCAGACCCAGCACACAAGGAGAGATTGAGAGCCAGGACTGTTCAGTCTGGAGAAGAGAAAGTTCAGGCAGACTTTATCAACATGCATAAATATCTGATGGGGCAGGGGTGGAAGCAAAGACTGAGCCAGAGTCTTCTCACAGGTGCCTAAGGAAAGGACAAGAGGAAATGGGCACAAATACCAGAAATTCCATCTATTTCCATATACATAATTCCATATGTATCTGCATGTGTGATCAAATGCTGAACCAGATACTGAGAGGTTGTAGAATCTTCAATCTTGCAGACACTCAAACTCAACTAGACTTGCTCCTGCAAAACCTGCTCTAGTTGACCCTATTCTGTGCAATGGGGTTGAAAGAAACAGTCTCCAGAGGTCCCTTCCAACCTCAGCAAATTCTGCACAGAACTGATACAACCAGTAACAAAAAGTCCTCTCAGACCTTGAGATCCCATTAAGTTTGTTTGGCAATCAGTACGAAACAATAAAAATCAGAGGACTATTTGCTCCTTTGTGGATCTAGGTTTGCCATTTGAGTCTTAATCCAGTAACTGTTACAGTTATAGCTGCAAACCCTTTGACTGTGGAGCCACAGGTCCATTATGTCAGTGAACTGTACCTGTGGTAGAATCATACCTTCAACTTCAAGAAAGAGGAAAATGTGGCTTTCTTGTATCCAAGACAATCATTATAATACTTTGTATTTGGGAATAACAGTTTCTCTAAGATTTATTATGGAGTTGGCAACTTTTCCCTTCCCTCAGAGGAAGAGATGAACTTCCAGTCTTTTTCCTATACCGTCAAGCAGGTAAGTTCCATACACTATTCATGCAAAACTCAGTCTGGTGGATAGACTCTGACAATGCTTATCCAGCCTGTAGGTTTGATCCTGTAAGCAGGAGAATTGTTGGTCAAGTTTCTAATAAGCAAAAGGGCTTTATGTACCTGTACAGTTAACATTAGATGAGGTGGAATTCAGAAGTGCTCAAAAACTGACTTCAGAGACAAATGGGGCAGTTCACTACATTTGGGAATTAGCCCCGGTTGTTAAATACAGGTCCAGGAGCTTTTTAAATGGACTGAAGAAGATAATCAAATTTATGACTATGTATCAAAGATGGTGGAAATTTAAAGATTTTATGAAAAGATTTGTTCAATAACAACAAAAATTTTAGAAACCAATTCCTACTCAAACCAAACAGAATTAAATGTGCATTGAAATGTGCAGATCATTATCTATTACATCATTTGGTGTACTAAACGAGCTTGTTGGAATAACAGGTAAAGAAATACAGTTTTTAGTCAAGTTCATTTACTTCATTTACCTTGATGTAAATTGGCTCCTTGAAAAAGTTTACAAAATTAATTGATGCACTTGAAAGAATTGCCCCTTTCCACCAGCATTGCAAGTGTAGATTGCAACTCCATATACTATAGAACAACCAGCTATTAACATAGTTTTTCACATTTTTTTCCTTTACAAATTAGCATTGTAGCGATCTCTGTTCAGAAAGTCTTTATAAGCACGTTTTGCATCTGTTTTATTGTGCGGGATTCTTCCAAATGGTTCCAGATCATTGAAGCAGGCATCAAACACTTCATCCACAGCTTTTTCCGCAGTCTCTCTGCTAACTTTTCGAACAGCCAGAATGGAACGAATTGCTCTGTCTCGTACACAAGTCTAAAGTGGGAATTAGAAAAAGAAAATGTAATTATTTAAAAAAAAAAAAAAAAAAAAAAAAGAATAAACCCATTTTTTTCCCTTTTTACAAAAAGATTTTGTCAAGTATCAACTCCTACTATATGTGCAATAATTTGGTGTCACAGAAGAGTAAAATAACGTCTGCAATAAGCATTAAAAGACATTTCTGTTCAAATTTGTTTTAAGTATGTGTTTTAGTTTTCCATACCATTTCCATAAACTTCCAGATAAGAAAAGGATATTCCTCTCAACAGGAAAAAAAATAAAACTTGAGATTTGTTGTGGGTACCAAATATTTGTACAACTCAACTTGCACACAAGAGAAAATATGTCAAAAAGAAACATACATAAATCCCAGTTAGTACTTCTAACCCCCTTTATGTTGTAAAACATAAAGGAATGACTCCTCTAATAGTCTTTATTTTGATACCTCTCTTTATGACTACTTTTGCTTACACAGTTTGTCTACTAAAAGATAAAAACAATGTAAGCATCTCCAGCTATAAGCTGACCACTGCTCTAGAATAAACAAAAACAATTATTTGGGATTCAACCTGTACTCTTCTCTACAAGTAGAAAGAAGCAGCTCCTCCAAGACATGCATGGTGTGACTGGTACCCTCTGTTCCTGACACATGGTAATATGGTTAGTATAACCAACGGTAAGGCACGCGTGCACAATATGCAACTGGGCTGGTCACAGATCACTCTTCCCTCCCTTTCTCCCTACCTCTCTGGTGCCAAGGTATGGGGGCACCCACTCACAGGGTTATTAAGGCCATTAGCATTATTAAGGCTCAGGTGCTGGGTCGTCAGGATGTGGTTACACCCATCACATAACTGTACAAGCACATGGAGCTTGGAACTGGGACACACAGAACTGGAAACTGTCTACAAGATCATGCAACAGCAAGCACTGAAAGCTAGACCAGCACTGCTGCTGGACAGCAAAACCCGTGAATCCTCTGGTGCCTCCACTGTCATCTTCCTGGAGGACTGAGTGAGTGGCTCATGTTCTTTTAGGTAAAGTCTGAGTCTGGCTTATGATTAATACACTGCTGACTAATCAGAATTTGACCTGATCTGCTGAGGGTCCAGGTGACTGAAAAGTCCGTGGAACTAAGAATTCTAGAAATTCTATGTAACTGTCAGCTACACTAAGTGGCAGAAATTGTAGATAACAACCTATGCTGATTGCTAACATATTATGCAACAATAAAGTGTAAAAATAATATATAATTATAACAAAAACCCCATGTCATTCTTTCAAGGATCTCTAAAACAACCTGCCTGTCCCTGTAGTGCTGGGTGACAAATGGTTATTTAGACCCCTTGTAATCCAGTTTTCAAACACTTAAGAGTTTTATGGCCTTAGAGTATTGCTGCTACATTTCCTGCAAACCCCATTTTTGTTGGGTTCTTATTGACCATCCATTGTCAGTGGTAATGCTATAGGACATAACTAAGTACTCTGGCATTTCACTTCAACAAAAATAATAAAGGTCTTCAGAAAAAATAATAAAAAATCCACCATGAACCGTTAAAGGTTAATTAAGCAAAGGTTGATTGAGTAGCAGGTCCACAGCTTATTCACAAGCACTGGTCCTGTCACACTACTGCTCTGCAAAAACGAAATTGCTGGGGAACACGGAAGAGATGAACAGTAACAAACTGACACTAATATCAAAACCTATGAAGAAGGAATGCTATTACAGACACACTTTGCAGATATAACTGATTATGCAAATTATGAAATTAAATTACAGACTAAAGTTACAGGAGGGTCCTGTACCCTGAATCTGTAAAACAGCAGAAGGAGCTAACAGTGTAAAGGAAACAGTAGGAGTAAGGAGGAGGAATAGGAAAAAATAATGCAGAAAACTGAATATTAGGAGGGTTCTACTTTTCATTGAAGTATTCAGTCAGCTGCTACAACTGCAAGACACAACAGGAAACAATACAGTTTCCTGGCCAGACCAGACAAGATCAGGCTCCCTATGCATACCCCCTCTTTCTGTCCCCCCACCGCCTGTTAAGAATATACTCCTGTCAGAGCAATGTGAGGAAGATGCAGATTACTCTGCAGCAATCAATGTTTCATGCAGCTGCAGTTCTGTTCTCGTTAGTAGAGAGATTTAAGAAAGAATCCAGCAATGGGAAATACATACAGAAAAACTGAGTGACAGGAGCCAAGAATGAGGCAGTAGGGAAAAAGGAAAAACAGCAAAGAAACAAAATGCGCAAACCGGACCTAGTACACGTCCAAAGGAAAACATGAGAAAGGAAAGGTGAGGGGCCTTGAGGAAGCTGAGACATAAAACAAACAAGAACTAAGTAGGGCTCAGTAACATGAGAACAAAATAAAGTGGGAGAAATGCAGGGCAGATAAAAGCTGTACAACAGTATTATGGATTCTCAGACATCTACTTCTTTCTGCAATGGAAGTATCGCAGAAAGTGTAAAAGGCAGTGATTGACTATGTAAAGAAGGCTCATAACAAATCAGTAGACGTTAATATCCATGGTCTTTACCTGATGGTGTGCTTTTAATCCGAATTTAAACCTGGCTATTTCATTCATCAGTGTACAGTCTCCACTGAGATTAGCAGCTCGAATCTAATGAGGAAAAAAATACAGTGAAATAGAAGATCAGAGAAAGACGTGGAAATACAAAGTTAAAAAAAAAAATAAAGATAACTTTTTTTCTCGATATCTTTCTGTTGGCTGCTGATAGAGAATATTCCCTTCCCACTTGTACTTATTAATACCTTTTTTAACCACCCACTCAACCCCAGTGAACGCAAAGTGTTACTGCTCAACATGTAGGCTTCTACAGGGCCAAAAGCTCGCATATTCTCAATGCTTAAATGATTGAGCAGAAAAGATGATACTTACATATACGGACTACTAAAAGAATATAGAAATTAAGATTCTCCTAAAACCATCTAGATTAAAAACTCATACAAGAGTCTGGAAGAAACACAGGAACTTTTCAAAGAGTACCACCTGCGATACCCAGAGGAGCAGGAATCCAGCAATTATACAGAATGGCTTTACTGATACCATAAGAATTTAAAAAGTGAGGTAATTTTTTATCTACAAAAAATATAAAGACAATACATGATGACGTGAATCTTTTCCAGAGCAAATATGAATAAAATTAATGTTTATGAAATCTGATCACATCAATTCACATCAATTCTCTTAAATCCTATTTATACATGAAACCAGGGCATATCTTAAGTCTGGAATCAAATATGTTCTCAAAAAAATACATACCAACTCTGTAAAATACTGTTGTATCATTTTATTTTTAAAAAGTATAGTTAAGCCATCTAATTCACTCAGTGACAGAAATGTCGTTTCATAATATTAATCATAAGGCAAAGCTTTTCAGTGGTCAAACAACAGGAATTACATCAGATATCAGATACAGGCACAATACGCAAGTTGTGTATATAAGAGAAATCCTTACTAGCCTGTGTTCACTGTTTAATTTCACCTACTAATGCATCAAATTTCTGAGGCCTTTCAAGCCCCACGTCCCCACGTCCGCTGAAATGGACATGGAGTCAAAACTAAAAGCATTATTAGCAACATCACAATCAAAAAAAGTGAGAAGGCGAGATTACTGTTAACCAGAAAATATAAACCAACAAAAAATATACCCAACAAACAGATTTGCAGGAGAGAAAAGGAACACTATAAATATTCAATTAAGATGTGAATGTGTGCTAATCTCCAACTATTCTTACTTAGTAATAACCACTTCTTGTTATGCTTGCACGCACAGGGACCACATTTTACTTAGTATGACACTGACATATTAATATTTGTGAAAACAAGATACTTGTTCTCTGATTGAAGCTGTTTAAGTTGATCAGACAGAAAGGACAAAACGTATTAAGAGAATCAATCAAATGAAGTTTGTATAACAGGATACCTAATTAAACATGAAGCATCCCTAATAACCAGCAGCAATGAATTCAATGGCAATGTTAGAAGCATTTTAACTTACCTCTGAACAGGCTAAGTGTTTGACGTTTTTAAACCAGTCAACATGTGCACGGCAGTGATCAAAAGCGTGTATCAATTCATGCGCAACCACACGGTTCATATGGGATTGCTGGCGAATGTTGTTCTGACACAGAACAATCTGTAGAAGGGATATAGGTAGTCTTTTCACCACGTTTCTTAGAGACCCATGCAGAACACCTACAGCAATTAGACTCTTTAGATTAATGTTTTTTTATCATCAGCAGGCCCACCATTCTTCAGTGTCCCAGCAGTGCCCAGTTCAATACAGCAGAACACCTTTCACATATCTATTTTCAGGACTTTAACTCAGGTATCAGCATGAATCAATCCAGTTTTCTTTTTTTCATCTGGGAACGGGACACTAAGAAAAACTGTAGCCTCCTGTAAGATGACAGTGTCTGATTCGGTGCCTACCTGAGATGTGGCAGAATCAAAACCTCCACTGACACAGCCATCACAGTTTTCGCAAGAAAAGTGCCGGTCATTGAAGACAGTGCTGAAAGGTCCAAATGAACAAAGTCTGGGACAAAGTCGAGGAACTCTGCTAAGTCTGCGTAATACGGACGGTACTACACAAAAGGGGACGAATTAGTTTACGTACCAACCAGATTGCTTCATAGCCGCAAGAAGCAGTTGAGCGTATGGATCTAGAAAAACATTGCTGCAATCAATTTCTCTAGAGAAAAGTTTTGGAAGTCGTCTATAATCAAAATACAGAGGCAGGGAAGGAAGGAAGCGCTGTGTACGCAAACTCATGCTTGCGAGCGTTCAACCTGAACGTGACACAAATGGCCCGGCCACCCCCCCACCACCCCGGTCACCCACTGAGCCGCGTCCCTAAGCACCGCGCCCACCCTTTCCTCGAACACCCCCGGGGACGGTGACCCCCCCGCCCCCCGGGCAGCCCGTCCCAGTGCCCGCTGCCCCCTCTGAGCAGAGATTTCTCCTCGCGGCCACCCCGCCCCTCCCCTGGCGCAACCTGCGGCCGCTCCCGGCCGAGCCAGGGGTGCGCTCAGGACCCTTACTCGTCTCCAGGCTCATCCGCAGCATCAGCTGGCAGCGGTTGTGGAAGGTGAAGAGGCTGCGCACCAGGAAGCCCTGCGGCTTCTTCTTGCGGTCGGGGAACAGCCGGTACCCGAGGTCATCCTCCTCCTCCTCCCCACCGCCCGCCGGCGGCGCGCCCCCCTCTGCCGCCATGGCCGCCCCCCCCCGCTCCCTTCCCGGCCACCCTCCCGGCCACCGTCCCCGGCGGCAGGGCGATGGCGCATGCGCCGCATTCCCCTCCTCTTCCTCCTCCCCTCCCGCCGCGGGAGGCTGCATCGTGGGAGGAGGCCGGGCCGCGCGGCGGCGACGGCGGCCGGCAGCGGCCGCAAGAGGCCGCAAGAGGCGGGGTGTGGCGCAGGTGGGACGCGGCCGGGGTTGGGGCCGGGGGGTGTCGGTGAGGGGCCCTGGGCGCCGGGTGGGGCGCAGGAGGCTCCCGCTGAGCCCCGGGCAGCCCCGCGGTGCCGGGCGGGGGCCGGAGCGTGGCGCAGGCTGCCCGGAGGGGCTGTGGGGTCTCCTCCTTGGGGAGCCTCCGGAGCCGCCTGGGCGCGGCCCTGGGCAGCCTGCTCTGGGTGTCCCTGCTGGGGCTGGGGCTCCTGGTGGGCTCCTGGGGGCCCTTCAGCCTCAGCCGCTCCGGCCTTGCATTATCTGTTACTCTGAGATGCTTCGGAGCCCCAGAAAATGGCAAGGTTTAACGTGCCGCTAGGTTTTTAGTTGTGGAGGAGTGTTATTTTAGTTATTGGTAATGAAGGAAAAGCATCTTCGCCTAGGTGCCGCTGCCCGCAGTGTGTGGCGTGCCCGTGCCAGGTCACGTAGGGTTCCCCAGAACTGCCTGAGAGCTGTGGAGACGGCTCAGGACACAGCAACAGCAGGTGGAAAAACTAAAACACCCGTTATACTTGCAAATATGTTCAAAAATGCAGATTTTTGGCTTCATCTGAAGTTTCTTTCCACGTAGTTTAAAATAGACCAAGTAGAAGAGATTAGGACAAGTGTATTGCTAAGGCTAAGAAGCGTGTTGCCATCTGTGCACGTATCAGTGAGCAGCACAGCTGATGCATCAGGGTATGTGCTCAACTGCTTGCTCCCGAGGGTGGAGAAACCTTTCTGTTTGGGTAGCATTAAATCATTGCTAACCATGCGGTATGTCTTATGCATCTTTTATGAGACTGCTACCTATAATTATGGGCAGTGCATTGTATTGCAGAAGTCATTACCTTGGGCCCATATATTTTTATATTTCCATGCTATTATGTTGTTATCTTGCACACACGCTCTATCTGTGTGTGAGTATATATGAATATATAAAAATAAATGAACAGAACTTAGTCCTTTTTCTGCCACAACAACTTTGCGTGCAGTATCTCCATAAATAGCTTCTACTTACACGTGAGGATTGCAAAGGGTCCTGAAGCTCTTTCAGTTGAGAAGTTACTATCAACTATTCATAGTGTTTTTGATAAAGTTTGTATTTAGTTTCATCTTGAGCTAATTAATCATAGTTGTTTTCAATGTATGTTTGCTTCATCCTTTCACTTTTTTTTTTTTTTTTTTTTGCTATGTATTGTTGCTTCATTTTTTTAATTGCAACCAAGGATGTTTTTAAGGCTGCTTATTACTTATGATTTGTCATACCTGTGATAATAAAATGTCTTTCACTTAAAAAGAAAATTTAGACAACAAAACTCATGAAGACGTATAAGCATTAAAAACTATTAAACAGTATTTTCAGGACTTGAAGGGCTGTGGGTGTGTAGAAAGAGCACATTCAAATAATATACTGAGTTGCCCTTCATCTATATAATGTATTGCCGCCTCATGCATTTACTCTTTCCTGTCCTAAAAATGCATGCATATCTAAACATACGCAGTTTCTAAGGGCAGAAAATGCTTTTGGGGTTGGTTTGTCAGAAGCCTTGTACGTCTTAATCTGTAGTTGAGACTTAACGTGGAGTATTCTTTATTCTGTCTTCTGGGAAATACTACAGAAATTGCTTTGAACTATCATAGTTTGTTATTATCCATTATCACCTTCAAGTCTTATAACTTACACTAAATTGGAGCATGACTTATATATATTTATATAATCTAAATTATATCAGAACAAATAATGTCTTCTCTTTGTTCCCTCCTCTCTCCCCCCCCCCCCCCCCCCCCCCAAGACATTTAAGTTGTGTTTCTTTATGGTTTCTTCCTATCTAATGTTTTTACTGGGTTATTTGGGAAGCCTGTCATGGGAAGCATGCAAGTCAGATTTCTTCATTTTGAAGGAGCTAGCTTCCTTCAATACTTACTTTGAAATTCTCTTTAGGAAGTTTTCTCCTTGAAATTTGGCAGGTTACAATGACTGCACCAAGTAAAGCACTGGAGCTACAGCTGCAGATAAAGCAAAATGCTGAAGAGCTGCAGGATTTTATGAGAGAACTGGAGAGTTGGGAAAAAGATATTAAAGAAGTAGATTCTGAATTAAGGAAACAAAGTGGTGTTCCAGAAGAGGTAAAAATCGATGGACTTACAATTTTTATTAACTCAACTATTCGTTACATGACAGTGTTTTTAGTAACTTCTTGTTCCGTTCTTTTTCTTCCCTCCCATGAAGAGTCAAGCTACAGAAAGATAATCCTTTTGCAGATTTTTTATTTCAGAGAATCCAGTTAACTTCGGCAAAATTACACATGTTGGCTTATAATATTTGAGTAGATGGTATGAGCTAACCCAGCTGACTTGTTCCTCGTCTGAAGTAGGTCGAGGATTCCTCTGCAAACTGTTCCACCAACAGAGCTGTGGGGTTGTAGCTTCTGGAGTTCATGAATGCTTTGTGACAATAAGTGTTTAATCAATTCCAGGTAGACCTAGGAGAATATTTCTATCTGTAGCATCACTGTTATTTATTTATTGTAGTCTCTTAATATATTAATGCTAGTTTTTCAGTGATACTCTGCAGAAAGTTGTTGTAAAACTTAACCTTGTATGACAAACCACAGAACTGTAGGGGTTGGAAGGGACCTCGAAAGATCATTGGGTCCAACCCCCCCTGCCAAAACAGGTTCCTCAGATCAGGCTGCCCAGGTAGGCGTCCAGACAGGCCTTGAATATCTCCAGAGAGGGAGACTCCACAACCTCCCTAGGCAGCCTGTTCCAATGCTCTGTCACCCTCACCATGAAGTTCTTTCGCATGTCACTGCAGAACTTCCTGTGCTCTAACTTGCAGCCATTGTTTGCATAAAATACTTGTTAATTACCGTATACTGAAAGATTTATGCTTGTCTTTAGTGGTTTTGCAGAAATTCCTGAGAACAGCTTGCTTAATGGATTTCTAAAGTCAAACTAGCCAGCAGATACAGATATTATAGAAGTAGAAATATCTCTATATATTTCTATTTCTATTTAGAAATAGAAGTCTATCTATTTCTAATAATATTTCTATAATATCTATACTGTAGACTATTCAGTACAAGTAAATAATAGTTATTCTGTTTCGTAATAAATTACTTATTTCAATCTAGAATTTACCACCAATTCGAAACAAGGCTTTTAAGAAAAAGAAGAAAAGCAAAAGTAAAGTCCCGTCAAAGACAACCACTGAGGAAAACAAGAAAAACAAAATCAAGTCTTATGATTATGAAGCATGGGGAAAACTTGATGTGGTGAGTCAGGATATTTTCTTGTTAATTTAGTTTTCTCCCTAGGCACTTCTGTTTTGAAATCAGATTTACTCACTGTGCTGAATACTGTATGAATGTAGAAAGTAGCTTTTTCCCCAAAAGGGGTTAACTTTAACATGCAGAATAATGAGAAATACTGCAGCTTCCTATTGATTCTGTTTTCATCCAGCAGATTTCTCTTCACTTAAAGTCAAATACAATCTTTTATCAATAGGCCTGTTAAAAGGTTATAATTCTTGTAGAATATAAGACTAAACATGGCTGTCAGTATTAGAAGATAAGTCTTGTGAAATGTAGAATGCAGAATGAAGAGGACTTAAGGAGTAGAGATTTTTAATCAGACATTTTCTTAGTCTTACTTGATTTATTTTGTATTGATAAGTTAAAATAATAATAAATTTTGTCCCTTTTCAGGATAAAATACTGGAAGAACTTGATAAAGATGACAGTACTCATGATTCTGTGTCTCCAGAATCAGACTCTGAAGAAGACGGAATTCGTATAGATGCAGAAAAGGCTCTTGCAGAGAAGGAAAAGGTAATAGTATTATAAATGTTTATTATCTACAAAATAGTAACTTGGACGTAGGTACATTTGTAATCTGTTTTAAAAGATTGTCTGCTGAGATGAGAGTTCTGCTGGAATGTGCCTGCTCTTCAGATTTTTTTTTTAATGTCTATGTTCCTGCCCATTATTCCAACATACAGGATTCTGACTACATTTCTGTTTCTCCTCATCACTGATTGCAGCAAAGGCTGTCACTCTACTTAATGTACGCTTATAGTGATCATTGTATTCGTGGATTTTTTTTTTCCATTAAAAAGTTGGACTGCTTTGTAGAATTGCTGTATAGACACACATGCTTACTGGAGCCTAAGGTATAAGTGCCCCAAGTGAAATCCCCAAGAATTTAAGATTGCTCCCTTTGTGAGGCCTCTGTGTCTCCGAATGATGGAGAAACTCATATGTCTCCACTGGCTTGGTAATGGCAAGTTGGTACCAGTTAAGTTTTTTACCCTGTTTTGCAAATAAAATACAATGAGACCTATCTTATGCTTCACCTTCTTAATGGGCATAGCAAGGATTTCTTTGGATAAAAAGTACAAAATCTTTGGTTGCTTTCAACAAGATGTTGATCAAACTTTGCCTTTGGGCAAGATAATAGGTATACAAAACAGCTCTTCTCATTGTGATCAAATCTGGGAGGAAGAAATAATAAATGCTAGTCGTCTGAACAACATTTAAGATGTGTGCCAAACAGTTTTCCACCTTGGGGCAAAAAATGCTTTTGCATTTGTGGAAGGAAAACCAAATAAATGCTGGTCTTTAGCTTTTCTCGGTATACAGGATCCTTATTAGGCATGTCATGCTCACCATCAGGGGCCTCTTGGATCTTGCTACAGACACATAGTAGATCTTGGACTCAGCAATGTTTCTTTGCAAGAAAAATGAACAAATTCTCTAAGGTTCTCACGTCATGATTTTGTCCTACATGACAGATTCAAGCACCAGAGACATGTAGTCAAGCCAGGATAGTAACTTTAGCCCTAATAATTTCCTCTTCAGAGTGAAAGTAGTAATTTATTGCATTCTGCCTTTTAGGTGCTTTCTTGTATATATCTCTTTATCTAAGACAGGAATACCCCCAAAATCAAACAGGAACACTTTTCAGCAGTACCAACAGTATCAACTGACCAAGTAGCACTCTTGGCATAGGAAAATAACAAAAAACATACTTTGCTTTTGTGTGACTAGTGAAAGCTTTACCTGTTTGTTCTGTGTTAATACTTCTTTGTTTTTTAGTGTTGTGAAGAGTTTCATTTGTATGAGAGTTCCTTCCTCCCAGTCTTGGGCTTGCTAGGAGCCCAATATAATATTAGAAGTTTCTGTTAATCGTGTTGCATGCTGAATGCTTAATATCTGTGACCTGATACCATTGTGAAAGTCTTTTCAGGACTTTCCCCAAATAGTAACTAGGAGAAATCTGAATGTTAATAATACTGGGTGGAATGAATAAAGAGCATTAGATAAAGAGCACCTGAACTACATCAACTTGTAAGGTGGCTAGTCTAAGATAGTTATGTAGAAATTTATGAGGTTCTGAGAAAGTGTATTTAAAAACAACCATCTGATACCATCTGCCAGTCCATACTCTTCAGTAGAATTTCTTAGTGGCTTTGTTTTGTTTTTAAATTGTCTGCATGCATGACATCTGCCTACTCTCCCTACTGCTGTGAAATTCCCAGATGTATAATCTGCATTCTACACAGAGGAGAAATTGAGATATCTGTGACTGTTATCATTTTGGCAGCAGATAAAAGCCATGTCCCAAAAGAGATGTAAATTAGAATATTTACCTAGGAAAGGGAGGATGCCAAATCTAATCTCTAAAACCTGAAAAAAAAACCCCACAAAACAACAACAACAAAAAACAAACAAACAAACTTCAGTAAACTTATATGGCAGTTCAAACAGCTTTGTACGTACTGCTTCTACATTTGTAGAAATGACCTACAGATACTGAAAGTTAGCATAATAAGAACAATTTACTGTATAAACAATGGTAAATATTTGGGATAGAATATTTAGTATTTTAGTTACAAGAAGTGTTTCACAGTAAAGCAGTAATTTGTGAGAGATGTTAAAAAAAACATTTGAGCATACTAAAATACAAGCTTTGATTACTGATTTTTGGTTTAAAAAAAAAAAAGAACAAAAATGTATCTACACAGTAATTTCTTAAAATTACTATTTTCTTCTTATTTACAGGGTAACAACTACTTTAAACAAGGAAACTTTGATGAAGCTATAAAATGCTACACTAAAGGGATGCATTACGATCCGTACAATCCAGTATTGCCCACAAACAGAGCATCTGCTTTTTATAGAATGAAAAAGTAAGACCTGTATTGTTAAATCCTTAATACTTTTTTCTATGACATCCTACCTTCAATTTTCTTAATGTGTGTGTGTTTTTAACTTTTGATTATATTACTTATCATACTGTAATATGTAGGCCTATGTAAGGCTGGTTTCAAATTTGCTTTGCAGTTTCGAAGTGTAATAGGAATTGCTGTGACAAGGAATCTGGTAGTTTCTGTCATCTTGTTTTCCTTCTGTCTTTTCGTGCTTGAAGTTCGCCACCTTCTGTGTTATAGCACAAGACTTCAAAAAAAGGAAAAACAGAAGTTTAGCATCCAACTTGCCTTTCTGGTTCTATGATCTCTATTTTTAAGGTTTTAATTTCTTTTGGGGGGAATTAAGGGTATAGGCGAGTTGGTTATTCTTTTTATTGCAGTAGAGATTGCTGACATCCGTTTTCCTTCGCTTTTCCCATATGTTCTGAATCAAGAGGTGTTTAAACGCTTATTCTATACCCCTTGTGAAGCCTGAAAATTTATCACTTTAGGAAGGAGTAACTTGCTGAGGTTTTATTTTTTGTTTCCTAGATGTGTTCACTAATTCACTTTTTTTTTTTTTTAATAGGTTTTCTGTTGCAGAATCTGATTGTAATTTAGCACTTGCTTTAGATAAAAATTACATAAAGGCTTATGCCAGAAGAGGGGCTGCTCGCTTTGCTTTGAAAAATCTTCAAGGTGCTAAAGAAGGTGGGTCATCTTTAATCATTTCTTAAAAAACATGCACATTGTTTATCTGTGGGCTTGCCTAAAGCTTGTATGATTGGTGTATCTGACATAGGAATTCAATTTTCATATTCTGTAAACAAAAATAATGAAATACCATATTGCATATTCTTCTGTGAGGGTGAAATTCAACCAGCAAGTCTAAATAATTACCATAGGTGTCCATAATTAAAGAATAATCCAGTATTAAGTATCTTAGTGTTGTTTGTAATATCATGATTTTTAGGTAACTACAGAAAAGGGTTGTCTCCAGAAGAATGCTCTTATTTTATGCTGTGGTTACAGGCCTATAATTCATACTTGAAACATTGTTTTCTGATCTTCTCAGATTATGAAAAAGTTCTAGAGCTGGATGCAAACAACTTTGAAGCAAAAAATGAACTGAAGAAAATTAATCAGGTAATAAGGTTGATAGGCCCCAACATAAATTAATACATCCTGTTTAGTTTGTATCAATTTATAACAAGAACTGAATTCAACACAATCTGATAGGCTTTTGCTGGCACTTCAAGTTCTCTGAAGTCAAAATCTGTAATTTAATGTCTTCTAGTTTTGGAGGTATGCATACATCAGTGTAATGGTGGGTTGGCAGATTATGACTGGATGTGTACATGAGCTTCTCTGGCTTTTTTAATCTTCTTCCATCAGGTGTTTTTTCAAGTTCTTGTCTTAATGATTTTTTTTAAAGTCACGTTTAGTGTTTTGGTACAAGGTAGCAGTACAGGTGTCAGAAAAATTATATATTCTCTTGGTAGCAGAGTAAAGCTAAACTGCTAGGCTGCTTGTAGTTCCACTGCTTGCTGTGCTATGCCAGACCAGAAAGTCAGTTTAAGCCTAGCAGAACAGAAACTCTTCTGCAAGTCTAACCTCTTTCGTGACAGGGAAAGAATGCTTATTATTATGATCTTACTAAAATATAAGAGTATCTAGCATTACCTCTTCAACAGTAGTTTTTAAAGTTCTTTACTTTAGATCTTTACTTCTTAAAAGTTTAGAATTTATTGTAACTCCTGTTCTGAAAATGTGTGAGGGAAATACCTACTGAGAAACAACATTTTTGCAGGCTCTATCATCAAAAGAAAGCTCGGGACAGAAGGAGTGTGAAGATCCAGTTAAACCAGAATTAACAGACAAAGAGAAGAGGCGCATTGAAGACGAGCAGCTCAAGCAGAAGGCTGTTACAGAAAAAGATCTCGTAAGTTGTAACTTTTAATGGAAGAAGAGAACTAGCAAACTAGAGCATAGTCTTGTGCTGTTAGCTTGTTAGCTCAAATTAAATTTGATTCTGTCCTGAACGTCATACATACAGTGTGCTTGATACACAGCTTAATTGCTGTTTCAGGCTCTGGTGGTGGTGGGAGGAAGGGGAGTCAGGTTCAGTTCTGTTTGGAATCTTCTGGGGGAATAATTGCAAGTTCGCTTTTAGAGCATCATTTGTACATGATAAATTTCAGATATATAGTAAGATAAAACCAGAACTATGTTTTACAAATAGCCCATTTGTCCAGTATTATGTGCATCTTGACTCTTGTCCAGCAAGGGTTGTAGACTATCTTTTGTTTTCAAACCACTGATGACATGGTGAAATGTAGTTATAAGAAGAACTTAAAGGAGTACAGGCAACAATGACAATGTTATTTCTGATAACGTTATTTCTGGGTATATTACCTTGACTCATAGTTGGCTTGTTGATTTCTCTCCCTCCCCACCACTGCAATTAAGAAATAACTTTACCTACTAAACTATAATTTTCTTACTATTCTTTTATCTACTTAACTTCTGACTTTTTATAAGTTTTCATTTTTCTTTTACTGGTTGTAAGAGGTTAGTAGGATTAAGAGTAGGGAAATAATGAAAGGATACATTAGGTAGGTAAACGGAACAAAAAGGGGCCACAGTAACAAAATGCTATTAGCTTTGGCTACAGAACCATTAACTTTGGGTGCCGCCTGGCTTATAGTGCACATCAAGAGTAAAGAAATATTACACGTGCATCATCTTCTCTGCTACTACTTTGCTCACTGGCAAAAAAAAAAAAAAAAAAGCAGAGGCTGCAATTTGTACTTAACAGGATCAGTGTTGCCAGGAACAGCCCTACAGTCATTCAACTGTGCTGTCAACAACATACTGTACTAGACTAAAATTTCTTTACTGTGGCACCTCTCCTTTTGCCTACTTAATGTACCATTTCTTTCTTTTCCAACTAATCACCTTAAACTGTAGAGATAGCATTACTTTTAATCCGTGAAGTACTGGAAAAAAATAAGAAATTTTTGTGGTCTACCTCCAAAGGGTTTAGATATGAAAAAATGTCATAAATACCTGTATTGAAATTTGTGTTCTTTGTGATTCATCTTCCTGATATTGTGTCCTTGTCTACTAAAACGAAAAAAATAGCTAATTGCACTAGATCTTTCTCAACGTTAACCTTTTCTCCGAACTTAACTATAACAGGGTAATGGTTATTTCAAAGAAGGGAAGTATGAGGCTGCAATAGAATGTTATACACGTGGTATAGCAGCAGATGGCACCAATGCACTTCTGCCAGCTAACAGAGCTATGGCCTATCTGAAGATTCAAAAGTAAGTAGGATTGCATGTACTGTATTGTTTCTTTATTTCTAATATAAGAAATTCTGTATGTAGTTCTGAACTAGAAGGAAGCCTGATCCAGTGGGTTTTCACCCAAGTTTCATTAGTCACTTGTTGCAATTCTTTCTAGAATTCAGTATGGAATAAATCATACTGAAAACAACAAGCGATTTAAAAACAACCGAATATGTGGGATCTCATAATGTATTTCATAGGAAAGAAGTTCTGAGAAAATAAAATAACATCAGTTTGAAATTATAATGAAACCTAAGTGATTTTTTTTTTTAAAGTTTGACTTCTCATTCTTTCACACATGTAAAATTCTACATATTTACCTTTATCAAAGGACCGGCACCTTTGTCTTTTTTGGCTATAAAAACAGTCAGCTACTGAGTGTTGCCCTGTATGAAAAAGTGGATTGCAATTGCTAACTTGAAAAGGAATGGGTAGGAGCTTTTTCTGAGAATAAAGTAATCTTTAAAAATACTTCTCTAACTCTAATAGTTTGTACGTGTAATTTCTCTAATTAAACTTTTCTCACGTAATCCAGTAACAGTAGGAAATGCATACTTTCTACCAAATGAGCAAAATTCCAAATGACCGTTTTTGAAGTCTTTGAATGTTGCTTCTTTTTTTTTTTTTTTTTTTTTTTGCTTTGACTCCCTGTTGGTATAGGAGTTTAAACCTTTTAAATTGATGATAGCATGAGAAGCAGAGAGCTGAATGTTTTATCAGTCATCTCTTCTAATGTGTTGTGGCTGACCATGTACAGACAATGCACTGATCTCAAAGTATGCAATTATTAAGTAGACTGCATGGGTACTATTTCCGTTTAAGCCGTAGAGGAGACCATAATGCAGGTAATGTCAGAGAATCAGAGGAAGTGATACTCTACTTGAATGGCCAAGAAGAAAACTGATAGTGTGAGATAAATCGGTATATTGTTTACACTTCAAAGAGGACTCAAACATGAAATGCAACAAAAGCTCATTGGTATTCTCATCAGCTCTGTAGGTTTTTGAGAGCTGAAAAAAATGTACTGTTTCTGTAAATTTAATGATAAATGGAGAGAAAAGGAATGAACAAAAATACTTTAATATTCACACATTGGAGTCATGATCAAACATAATTGGAATGACTTGATCTTAGAATGAAAGAAAATGACCTTAATACAAGAATATGCTGACTTATAATTTCTGATATTGTTAAAAATATGCTCTTTTATTTTATTTTTTGTTCTATGTTTTGGATCAGTGGTATATAGGTAATTAAGGTCTTTGTATTTTAACTTCTGTGTAGCTCTGTCTTTTAAGTTGAAATTGCTTAATTTGAAACTAATCATTAATTTTGTATTATTCTTTTGCTGAGATATGAAGAGGCAGAAAATGATTGTACGCAAGCTTTGCTGTTAGATGCCTCCTATTCTAAAGCTTTTGCCAGAAGAGGGGCTGCAAGAGTTGCTCTTGGAAAGTTAAAAGAAGCTATGCAAGGTATGACTCTGAATTAGGATGTGTGATGGGTAGAAGGACATAAGTAGAAATAGTAGAAGTAGATAAGTAAAAGGAGGTCCTGATTTTTGTTTTTAATCTTAAAATAACAATTAAATAACGTGCTGACTAGCTGAGGTTTCGGTGCAAAAGTTAGGATGAATGGGCTTAGTTGTTTTTCAATGAATATGTATAACTTTTATATTGGTATTCATATGATAGGAGGATGGGCTTGTGTGAAATTACAACAATTGCTACTTAATAGTAATAGTTTGAAAAATTAATGTAAAACTAGATTAAGATAGATATTAGGATGAGTTACCTGTCTCTAAGTATTTTATAGCTATGAGAACAAATGGGAGGTATAAAAATTTGCCATTAGAAAAATTAAATTCACAAATTTCAATTCGTAACTTGAAATGTGTACATTTTTCATATGTTGTCTTTCACTTCAGATTTTGAAGCTGTTCTGAAGCTGGAACCTGGAAATAAACAAGCAATAAATGAACTCACTAAAATAAGAAATGTATGTACACCAATGATTTTTTTTTTAATGTAAACCTACAGTAATAGTTTTTTCATTCTTTATTATGTAAATTTTAACAAATAATTATTTCTGAAACTTGCAGTTTTTCTGGCAAAATTACATTTTTAATTTTTTTTTTCCAGGAATTAGCTGAGAAAGAACAGTTAGCTCAAGAATATAAAGAATATCCTGCAGTATTGATAAAAGAAGCAGAAATAAAGAATATAGTGAAACTCATTGATGATCCATCACTCCTGAAATCAACAGTGAGTTGTTTTTTTTAAAAAAAAAAACAAACAAACAAACAAAAAAACCTTTGTGAATTGCTATGTATAATGATGGGAAAAAGTAGAGTTTAAGTTACAATCAGCTTCTTGCATCTTCTGATAGATATATACTGCATGTGGAAATCTCAAAAGTTCAGAGATCTACTTTTGTGATATTTTTTCAAGAATGTAACTTCTGCATTTGTGTGTGTTCAACAGTATCCATAGTGTTGTACAGTATCCATAGTGCTATACAGGAAACATGGTGTGTATATATATCAACAGTATGAAATAGGGAGGCAACTCCACAACCCTCTCCTGAGTCCTAACATTATAGTTGATAGTAAATGGGTGGCTAATGGGTAAATGGGTTCAGTCTCTCATGTTTGACTGCAGACTTGAGAAAGCTCTGGGTAAATGTCCCCTCTCTTTCATCAGCTGTTTCCAGTTCCTATAGCAACTGCTGTAGTAACAAGGCATGTTGCATACCCATCTCATACGTTGGTAACACTCAGGGCTACTGCGATAGCTTCGAGCCTGCAGTTTCATCCATGTATGCTGTGAAATAGCTGAATTATTTTTTTTCAAGAAGCAACATTTTTAAAGTCTGAATTATCATTCTGACTATAACCACTGATGGGTTACATATGAAAAAATATGATGATACGGAGTATGCATTCTTGTGTAAATACAAAGTGTGTTCAAAATGTGTGGCTAGTTTTCGTAGGAAATATGTGATTATTTTGATACCTTTCCTTTAAAGTATTATATGCTCTACAACTAGATGGTAAAAGTATATGTATTTAATACACTATCTTTAGAAACCTACATTAATTTATTGTGAAGTAGCTGAAATATGACACCTGATTATAGACAGTTTTCAGTTTGGCTGCTAAGTTGAGATACTAGGCGGCATTTTTTCTGTGTAACCCTGTAAATTTTTTCTGTGTAATCTGTAACAAGTACAGATTAAGTATCTGTGTTCTTTGTACTGCCCAAGAACTGTAACTGTCTCATATCGAGTAGGCACTCTTAGCACAATGATGAGGTGTCATATTGTTAAAGCAAACCATATATTGTCTGTTCGTACCAACCATACAGGGCTTTTTCGGCATAATTTAAAGCAGTTTGCAAATTGTTGTGAAGACTTGCAGAGGGTTTATGTTAGAGCTGGGCAGAGAAATCTGCCATCTCTAAAAGTATAAATTGTTGAATATGTTTAGTTTAACCATGTATATTTACATCAATATTCGTAGAGCAATTTAGATTCTATTCAAAGAATTCCAAAGTTACACTAACTGGTGCTTCATAAGACCTAGGAACGTGGTGGTAGGTGATCAGAAATAATGGTGGTCATGCAGAGATGAAACGAACAAGCTGAAGCATTTTAATTACTCAGCATGTTCTCCAGTGGTAGGATTATTACCTTGTTTTGTATGCAACTTGGTCAGCCAGGAGGCCTGAGTTACAAATATTTATCTCAAAATATGAAGTTGAGAGATAAGTCATATGTTTATGGGTACTTCTTTGTTTAGCTAAATTACAAAGCTTGATCAGGTCATTGGTCAAAACTTTTTTTTTTTTTTTTTTTTTTGGGGGGGAACCCCCAAAACTTTTTTTTTTCTTTTTTACTGGAAAAACAGAATACAGATTCTGAGATACTGTAGGGGTATGCTGGTTTATAACAAATTGAGCAAATGATAATATTAGACTTCCTGTAGAAAGTCATGAAGCTTCCTTTTTTTGTCATTTATCTTCACTAAGTGTCTCCTGTGTGTTTCAACATACATGAAACTGGTTATGATGAAATTGTTTAATTATAAACAGGAGTTTCTCTGGTGCCAATACAGTGTATATTTATGTTGACATAAAGGCTTACATGCATGACATCAGGTGTGTGTTCTGTTTAGAAGCCTTTGCGAACAATACCCATTGAAGAAGTTGATGACGATATGCCAAATAGTGATTTCCCCAGCACTACTTCTTTAGTTAATAACTGTACAAATTTGACAAGTATTGAAGCAACAGAGAATCTGGATCAGGATGATCACTTAACTACAATGGACATTCCAAAAGCAAAGCAATTAAAAATAGAAGAAATCACTGATACATCACCATTACAGTAAGTATAAAAATTCTGACCCTCTTTTAGTAAGGTAGATGTAGTTGAAATATAATCTTAATTCTTAAACTTCTACACGTGATGAGATATATAACATAATTTGGAGAATTTGAATTAAAAAAAATATGCAGAGAAACTTGCAGTTCTTACATATCTGTCTCTTTGATCAAGTAGTGGTAGAAACACATATAGTCTGTTAGTGTCGTATGGAAAGTTAGTAGTTGCTCTTACATTTCAAAGAGGAAGAAACTGGAAATATTTTCCCATATTCCATATTCACTTCCTCGTGCACTGTATCTTTCCTTAGTACCTTTTATGGAATCCTGATTGAAGACTTTGTGAGGACTGCTTCCCCTTGCCTTTTTCAGCTCAGTCAGATGGATTTACCAGGTGTTGAAGAAAAAAGTAAATTCCTTAGTCATTTTATAATTTCTGAAAAAATAAATGGACTTAACTGAAAAATTATAGGACAAAAAATAGTGCCACTGTAACCAGTATTGAAATTGAAACAGGTTGCTCACTTGCCATGGTACTGTGGTTTAACCTCAGATGAACCTTCAGGTCAGTCAGATAATGACAGGAAAAGTGGGAATGGTTTTAAAGTGAAAGGGGAGATTTAGATTAGAGGTTTGGAGGAAATTCGTCATTCGGAGAGTGGTGAGGCAAAGGAACAGGTTGCCCAGAGAAGCTGTGAATGCCCCATCCCTGGAGGTGTTCAAGTATTTTAGATTTTTTAGGATTTGAAAGGTCTCCTGTTAGGTCTCAGTGCAAAATTTCCTTTAACATTTTCTAGATTACATACTTTGAAATCTCTCTTCAGGCTTCCTGCTAGTGTGAAAGGAATTTCACCAGTGTTGCATCCATCTTTCACTACAAACAAGCAGGCAGAAAAAGAAATGAAAGCATCATATAGATCTGCTTCTGCAGTCCCTGCCATTCCTGCAAATTCTTTCCAGCTTGAATCTGATTTCAGGAAGCTGAAAGACTGCCCAGAAAAACTGTATTTGTATCTCAAGGTATGAAACGTATTATTGTTTGACAGTACTTTGATAGCATCAACTTAGGCGAAAAGGGTAGCTATGTTAGATTGTCTTAGCAGCGTGAAATAGTCCCTTTCTTTAATTGCCTGCACATAATTATAAGTAGCGTGAGCTGCATCCGAATAGTTCTCCTCTTGTGTCTGACTTTTCACTTACCTCATGTAGAGTACAGTCTCTGTATAATCTGTCATCTTTTAAGCGTAGGCCCTAAGTCTGTAAACATATGAATATGTCAGCAAAGTGAAATTGTTTTCTTCAGATGAATGCTTCTAGGGTAATCAGACATATAGCAAAATTCTTCTCCCTTTATATTGAAAAAATACTTGAAACACATCAAGAAACAAATCAATCTACATCTATCAGCTTCTGCTGATACGTGTGTGTGTGTGTATGTATATATATATATATATATATATATGTATATACACAAAAATTGCTTAGAATGCTTTTTTTTAAAGAATGTAGCAAAAATCTTCTCAAGAAAAAAATAAAGCCAGACAAAACACACAAACAGTAATTTGTTAGTTTTCATGCACTTCCAGCATTGCCCAAGACATCCTAAATATTCATTTATAATTCTTATGACTCAAATGTGTTTTTTTTTGCCTAAATAACATACCTTTCTTAATTTTCCCAAAGCAAATAGAGCCTTCGTTTTATCCAAAACTGTTCCAGAAGTCCTTAGATCCAGACTTGTTTAACCAGATACTGAAAATTCTACATGACTTCTACATTACGTAAGTTAAGCTTCTCTTTTGTTGTATATTGCTTGTTGCTTTTCCCATCCTGCCCCTCACTTTTGGGCTTACAAAATTATTTTGAATATGTAGCATTACATGAATCCGGGTACAATACTTGGAATGATTTAATTCTTCCTTACTAAGAAATTAGACGTATCTTGAAAAGTCAGAAAAGTAAGGAAATAAATAGGTTCTACCTAGACTAACCTGTTAGTAACATTTAGATAGAATGAAATAATTTTTGTTCATGTTACTATGTATGTCCCATTATCACATATGTTTGCATGATATTAATTTTTTCTATTCCTGAAGCTAAGAAATGTATGTGGTTTAATTCTTCTATGCCATGCCTATTGTGATACACTCTGAATTCTTAATTACCTGCTAGAATTTTACAGTAGCTTGTAGTAAATGTATAGGAGCTAGAAGTTCTAATGTGAAAGGAATGACAATTTGTTCTGAAATTTCTGTCTCTGCTACCATTTGATTCTTAAATATCATTTACCTGTTGGAAGCAGTTTGTTACTTACATGGATTATGCTGTGAGCATGCATTCAAAATGCTGATCAGTCCTTGTTTTATGGAGAAAAGTAAATGTAAATGAATATTAGGCTTTTTTTCAGTTTCTGTAAATGCCCATCATTTGTGTGATGAGGCATTGTCCTATATTTGTGGTATGACTTAAAAAGGCTAGTAAGCTTAAGTTGTCTGCAGTAAGGTAAAAGGCATTTGTTCTGTAGGGTGGCAGAACAAGTTACAGAAGAAAAACACTCTTAGTTGTTAGAATTTGTAGCAAAGATGGTGCTTGCTTACTACTGCCTGTTGTCCAGAAGAATATAAAATGAACAAAATCTAGGAATTGCCTATACATATAAAAATGTCAGTAGCTGTAATGAGGTGCTTGCTATGACAAGGTGAAAGCATTAAATCATTTAATAGCTATTCTGTACATTAACAGCAATCATTTTGCATCAGTCTTTTTTTTTTTTTTTTTTTGTACTTCTCTGCTCTTGGTCTGTATTAAAAGGATGCTTGGATAAATATTTCTGTTTTTGGCTCTCTTCTAAGTCAGTGGAAGAATGCACAGGAAAGATGAGAATGGGAAAGGAATTCCATTGGTCCTTTCATTTCCTGAAGTCTTTAATATCGCTTGCAGCTACTGAATCTTTCTAATCAACAGTAGTTATTTTTATGTTTCTAATAATCTTCTACAGGAAAGAGGAGCCATCACTCATCCTTGAAGTCCTCCAGAGGCTATCTGAATTAAAAAGATTTGATATGGCAGTAATGTTTATGTCAGGCTCAGAGAAAAAAAGTAAGTAGTTCAGTACCATCCTCTAAAACTTGGTTTGTTGATACTGTATTTTGCAAGAAACGTGCAAAAGAGTGCTACTATTGTTTATTCCATGAAATAATAACTTGTCTAATTCAATGCTTTTTGATTACTTTAGAAGCCAATATGAAAATATATCACTTTTCTTAAATATTTTGATCATTTATTAAGACTTGAAAAAATACAGCTAAATCCTTCTGGTTTTGTCAGTAATACCACCACACTTTATTCTGATAAAATAACTTCTCATTACCACTTCAGTTTGTAACTAGCAATGCTACAAATTTATGAATTTGTATGAAGTCTTATATCTCAGGTCAAGGTGTACCAATTACAGTTTTCACAGCTATGACCACTTCAGCAATTATGATTTTAGTGTTGTCAAAAAAATCATATTTTTTTTTTTAGCAAGCATATTTTTTTTAATTTTTTTTTTTTTTAGAAACAAAGCAAGTGTTTCTAAACCTCTGTCCTGTCCTTGAGGTGTCACTTAGATTAGGTTGCAATCCAGGCTGACACTGGCTTGAATTCCAGGTTTATAAAACTGTGGTTTTCATGTCAAACACTTCTTGTTTTACCATGCCAGACAGACTAAGTAACAGTGAGACACTCACAAGCTAAACTTTTCTTTAGGAACAAGTAATGTTAGATTTACTCTCTACAATTGAGTTTCACTAATAACCATTATAATTTGAAAATTTTGTTATGTGAATCTCCTTACAATAAAATTACTTGTTTGACTTACTGAAGTGCAAGTCAATTCCACTCAGGAATTGCCTTCACATCATAACCTGATGTAAGCTTTATTTGCCATCTGGCATTAACTTTTATCTTCTGCATTTAATGGTGTAGTGCCAAGATAGTAAACAAAATAAAATCTGTCTGTTTACGTTGTCAGTATTGTATATCCATTTAAGGAAATGTTGTTAGGCAATTCACGAGCATCAAAACAGAGGGTTTCTCTTTGCTGCCTTTCTTTATCCTCTGAGTAATCCTAAAAACTTACTCATATTTCAGCTATATAATGCTGAAAACCCTTTCTCACAGAAGAAAGAGTTGAACTAATTTACGTTCTGACTGTTAATTGCAAAAATAATGGTTTGTGTTGGGATTTTTTTTACAGTTACACAGGTATTGTTCGGTCATGTGAAACACATGGGGTTGAAAGATACCCAGGTTGAAGAATTGGAGAAGAAATACGGCATTTTCTCTTAGTTTAGTGAGTTCACTGACATTACGCATGTAAATTGCTGTTTCCACGTTTTTGTCATGTGGAAATCATCTGAAGAAGCCTGTAAAGACTGGAGTTCTGTTGCTTTTGTATAAGTAATGAGATTCTTGAACTTGATTCACCGGAATGGCAAGTAGCTGGAGAAAGTTCTGCTGTCACGTTTGCTGTCCAGCACCTGAAATAATACAGATCTACATTCTTCAGTGGAATCAATTTGCCTAAAAAACAATTGGATCAATTGGCATTCAGGATTATGACTACAAATGGAGATCTCTATTAGAAAGAAAACATATATTTATACGCATCTTTTTTGGTAAGAATCAAATGGTGTATATTACAAACTTGCCTGTTGTTTTGTTTGTGTGTTTTTTTTTTTTTGTTTTGTTTTTTTTTTTTTTTTTAGAAATTAAATGTTGAGTTGAAAATACCAAATATGTCTTTTTTTTTTTTCTTACTCCGGTGCCTAAATCACTCCTCTAAGGACAGACCATGCCATAACATCCATAACATATAATCTGCAAAGAGAACCTAAGTTACAATAAGCAAAAAATTGCAGAATTCCTTTACTTCAGCTTATCCAAAAGCATTAACAGCTGTAAACCTCAACTATAATTGCAGAATAGAAGAAAGTCAAATACTATGAAATTAAAAAGTATGGAGAAAACCACTTTTGTCTTTAGAGAGTACTTTTACAATAATCTTATCACATTTATCTTCCAGGTCTTTTTTTTTCCTATCCACATACAGTTCTTAAGAAGCGTCAGAAAGCTGAGCAGAATATCTTTCCAGTATAAAGAAGACAAAGGCATGAAATCACATCATTTTCTTAGATAAGAAATAGCATCAGGCAAATGCATAATAGACTGTTCACATGGCCAGAAAAAGGAAGTAACAGCACTTACAAATACAATTTAAGACATAATTGTAGTATTCAAGTAATGGCTGCCAAAAATTTGTCTGTATTGTAGACTTGACCAGTGTTTTTCATTTTGTTGATACGTTCTGTCAGTTTGTTTTCATTCAAACCTTGTGCATTCCTAATACGTCTCTGCCTGTGGAAGCCTTCTGACATTACTGCTTTTGTTTGGTATAGTTGTGGTCTTTTCCAGAGGAATAATTAAACATAGCATGAAAAAGAAAGTTCAAACTTCAGAGAGGGATAGATGGGAGAAGTTATTAATATTACATGCTGTGTAATTGGTGTTAGAAAACTACTTTTAAAACATTCACAGCTGTGTAATGTTTCAGATATGATCCAGGGAAGAAATATAACTGAACTACATTCTCAGGCTGTCTCTGAGTAGCTGACATGAATAGAGCATTAGATTCCTAATGTAGCTCTGAATTAGCCCTGGAACAAAATTAGCACTAGGACAACAGCCAGTGTTGTTAGGGAAATGAATGAGCCTTTATATAATGCTGTTTGCAGCTTACCTACAATGTGAACTGTTATTACTAGGTGTGTCCCAAGTTACTAGATAACTGGCTTTCCCCCACACACACACACACTCCCTGTCGTAAATCACTTCTGATAATGTATCAGATCCTTCTGTAGTTGATGTGTTTAAAAAAAAAAAAAAGGAACACAAGTAGTTACCAAAGTAATTTTAAAACACCTTTGTAGATACAAAATAGGCACTAATGGACTGTTATTTTTGTTGTGTAATCTGTTCAATGACCCAAGAACACAGATGTATACCTGACTAGGTTATACTCAGAGCATTTGGTATGTTCTCAGAAGCTGCTGCTTGAAGGCTGTTGGAGAAAAACAGGTGATTCAATTGCAGATCTTTGACAGTAAAAGCAAGATGATAACTGAAAGATATGAAAACTGTAGGTCAGGAGTCGCGTAACTCTACTTCATCCAGTCTGCTGTGTTTTTAATGAAAACAAACTGCATTTGATTTGTACGTGAGGAAGAGGAGGGCTGGTTGAAAGGAAGGTGTTCACACGTAGAATTTTTGTGGGTGTACCTGGTTCATGTTGCTGCTGAATTTAGGCCACCAAGATTTACCTTGCATGTTGCACTCTACCCTAGCTTTCAGCTTTTATCTCTAAATACATGTACAAGATCTGATGAAAGCATGCAAGATGAACGCGTTAAGAGAACTGCAAGCTTCACTTCATCCAGGAGATGGCAATATTTTTCCCTTCTAAGTTGCTATAGGTACTACTAAGTCTCTGAATTGAAGAGTTTAATTCAAAAATGGAGGAAATTCAAAAATCTGAAGTAAATCAAGTAAATAATTGTTTTCGGAGGGAGAAAGATTTTATTTATTAATTTATTAATTCTACACCCTCTTAGTGGCTGCATTTCTGTCATAGTGGGGGGAAAATGTCTAAGGTCAACATTTTAAAGAAAATTAATTACTTAGAAATTATTAATTTCTATAATTGTTATTATATTTTTATGGAAAATATAGAAATGTCCCAGTGCTATGCTTGAATGCTGTGGCATTTAAGGTGTCAAAAATTTCAGGTCATATTTATTGCCATGGCTTATTCAGACTTACCTTCTGAATCTCGTGAGGTGGGTCTATACAGATGATTATTCCTTTTTTTTTTCCTCAGTATTAAATGTTACAGTTTTCTAGACTACTTGCTATTACCATTTTTTCTTTGAATATTGTCATCCAGTAAACCTGAAAGATATCCAAATTCATTATTTTCTATTTATCACTTAGGTGACGAGCAAGAATGTCAGTGGAACTGATCCTAGGACACTTCTGCAAAACATTCTTACAACTCTGTTTTCACAGTAGACTTTTTTTATTCTTTCTGAAAATTCTAGCTACCTGCATTCATATGGTAGTATTTTCATCTCAGCCGTGTTTCTCTGTCTTGTTTATGAGGATGTCCTGTGATAATCAGACATCAAGATACTTCATCTACTTTTTGTCATTAGACGAATGTTGTGAAAAAGAGGGTTTTAACATAACTTATTCTTGTCCAACTTTCTTGGTCATCTTATATCAGTTTCTGTGGAAAGCATTAATTAATATAGTCTGGATATTTGTTCCAATTTTTTTTTTTTTTTAGAGATAAGAATTAACGGTCTTGACTCTGGTTTAAAAAAAAAAAGTCCTCACTGCTTCTCTTCTCCCTTGCCTTTCTGTTTAAAAACAGATGATGTCTGTGTGACAGTTCTCAAATATAGCTATTGCTATTGCTTTTCATTCTGCCTCAGCTAATTTTTAACATATCTTATAGTGAAATCTATTGGGGCCTAGACAATCTGCAAAAGTCTAACTTCAGGAAACTTACATTTGTTCTTCTCTTTCACTAGACAGATTTTTTTCTTTTTTCTTTTTATTTTTTGTCAATGATACAAATACAGTGTCTTGTAGTTGCTATCACTAGGGAAGACTGGAATGTCTTCCCAGCCATCAAACAGTTCATTCATTTTCATTCATCTTGCATAACTAACACTTCCCTTGGTGGTGGTTTTGTTTTTATTTTGATGCAAATGCACTTACAGAGCAATCTCGTCTGCTGCTTTTTCATTTCTTTTTTTTTTTTTTTTTTTTTTGTTCTGATACTGTGCCTGTGTTTTTGTTTGCTCTTAATTCTTAAATAATTTGTCCTCATTTCCATTTCTTGAACGCTTTTTTCTTCCGAGCCTGGTGAAGAGCTCTTTGTTGGTTAGGCTGGTCTTGCTATCATTTCTTTCCATTGACATAATCTAAGCTTGTTATCTTGATATTTAGTTGGGAACTGCTGGGTCTCCTGTGAGAGATTTTTTCCTCCTGTGAAAACTTACTGAGCTAGAAGAAGAGACAGACTAAGTGAATAAAGTTTTCAAAGTTGTGCTCGGGTGCTGTGATGTCTAGGCAGCTTGAGATCACTTTAGCATCAATATTAGAATTCAGAGTATTAAATATACATTCCCCTCTTGCTCTCCTGCTGTCCTATATGATGACAGCTATAACAAATGTTAGCAAAGAGGGGGACTATGTGAGTCTTCTGCCACTATATTTCTTTTGGTAAATGAGTGCTTTTCTAAGAATAGCAACAAGGGCCTTAATACAGCACTGCATATTTGTTGATTCTCACTTCTCCTCAGGTAAAACTCACCCTGCAGCTTTTCTTTCATAGCAGCTATCAATCACGCTATTTTTCCTGCTCTGAAATGGTGTTCTGAGCTGCACTTGAATAACTGCTGCCTTTGCATGATCTTCTGGGAACTTCCTTAACATGTAGTTCTTAGGGTTATGTTATTCAGAGTACAGAGTTACCTTGCAAAAGTGATTGATTACTCTTGATGATTATTCTTGAGAGCAGAAAACTAGCCCGACCCCTCAGGAACACATTCTGTGTTTGAACCTAGTCTTCATTTAACATTAGCAGATGCAAGTCTGCTAATGTAGTAGGTTTACGTGGCAAGGCTTTGGTAGTGGAGGGCTGCAGGGATGGCCTCTGTGAGAAGAATCCAGAAGCTGCCCCATGTTAGATAAGAGCCAGTTTCAGCTGGCTCCAGAGGGACCTACCGCTGGCCAGAGCCAAACCAATAAGCAATGTTGTTTGTCCCTCTGGGAGAGCAGGTTGGAGAAAAGGAGGAAAAATAAATAAATAAATACATAAATGATGCACAACAGCAGCTGGGAGAGAGGAGTAAGAAAATGTGAGAGAAGCAGCCCTGCAGATCACAGGGTCAGTGCAGCAGGAGGGCAGGAGGTGCTCCGGGCACGCAGCAGCAGTTCCCCTGCAGCCTGTGGAGAGACCCCTGGTGGAGCAGGCTGTCCCCCTGCAGCCCATGGGTCCCACACGGAGCAGATCTCCACGCTGCAGCCCCCCCATGGGTGGAGGAGCCCCCGGTGGAGCAGGTGGCTGTGGCCTGGAGGAGGCTGTGGCCCATGGAGAGCCCCCACAGGAGCAGGGCCTGGGCTGGAGCTGCAGCCCGTGGAGAGGAGCCCACACAGGAGCAGGCCCTGGGCTGGAGCTGCCCCCCACCTGTGGGGGACCCGTGCTGGAGCAGTTTGCTCCTGGGGGATGGACCCCGTGGTACGGAGCCATGTGGGAGCAGTTCCTGAAGAGCTGCTGCCTGTGGGCAGCCCCTGCAGGCTCAGTTCGGGAAGGACGGCATCCCGTGGGAGGGACCCCACGGGGAGCAGGGGCAGAGAGGGACCGTGAGGGAGCAGCAGAGATGAAGCCTTAGGGACTGACCGCAGCCCCCTTCCCTGTTCCCTTGTGCTGCTAGGGGGGAGGAGGTGGAAGAGGGTGGATGGGGTGAAGGTGTTTTTAGTTTCTTTGTTTTTCGCTTCTCTATCTTGATAGTAATAGACAGTAAATTTCTGTAATCTCCCTGAGATGGGTCTATTTTGCCCATGAAAATAGTTGTTGAGCAATCTCCTTGTCCTTCTCAACCCCTGAGACCTTTCACTTTGAGGAGGGGGTGTGAGAGAGCAGTTGTGGAGCTTAGCTGTCCACCTGAGTAAAACAACCACAGCTAAAGACCATGGACTTGCACTAGTGCTTAGTCTGGCCTTAACAGCTTTTCTGATTAGGAAAAGGGGAAATAGGAATTCTGGAATAAAAGGTGAAATTGTTTTTCGTTGTTGTAGCATCTTTTGAATATACTGTTCAGCCTGATTGCAGCACTGAAGATGCATGTGTTTTTATACGTCTATTCCCTTTTCGTCCTATTTCACATTAACCCTTTGTATGTGAGATCATTTTAGTTACATGCCACCTTGTGCCGAATCCCTCTCTACAAATTTCAGTCTGTTTTCACTGTGTCCTTCTTGTTTTCAATCAGGTTCAAACATTCTTCTCCACTGCCTTCTCTCTCCTGCAATTAGTTGCAAAGAGCCTAGCCTCTACAAGTATCATTTGGAGTCTCCTTTTAGTTTTCTAAAACTTTTGGCTCAAGGCTTGTTTCTGAAAGCTTTCAATACCTCTGCTTACAGACTCCATTTTGTAGGAATATCTCTCTAGTGTCTGGCTTTATAAAGCAAAGGAGGTACAGCACAGAAACTAAGGAAATTCCTTATTTTTTATTTTTTTTGTTTTTTTTTTGTTTGTTTTTATTTTTTATTTTTTATTTTTATTTTTATTTTTATTTTTATTTTTATTTTTATTTTTTATTTTTTATTTTTCAATTTTTATTTTTTAATTTTATTTTTCCTATTCAAGTGGTTGCTGAATTCAGTTATGGTTACCTACAAGGGAATAGTTTACTTTCTGCTGCTATTTAGAAAGCAACGTTTGCTTTTCAGACTTCTTTTTATCTTCAACCTATTGTTCTCTTCCAGCAGCTGTTAAATTTATAAAGTTTAAGGTGACAGGGGAATTAATAAATTTGATTTCTTGTCTATGTGTACCAAAAAAAAACCAAACACCTCTATCAGGGCTTCAAAAGAAGAAGTGAACCATTAGGCACAAATACTAATTATGATAACAAACAACAGAGTATAGAATAGTCTTTGTCCTGCATACCTGATGAGAATAGGACAAATTAATATTCTGTATATATATTGTCAAATTAAATTCCTGCTTTGTAGCTACATTCTTGGACAGGTCTGCCTCAAGGATCTGAGCAGTGAATCAATCTCTGTACGGAAAATAGCCAAAATGTATATATAATATATATTGCAAGAATGACTGTTTGTACTCCAGCTTGCACAGAAACAGCTTCCTCCCTAAAGAATCAATATTACTAAAGAGCAGGAAAGGAACAACTGGCAATGGCTGGCTTGCCCAACTGTGATTCTGATGGGAGAATTTGTATTTCTTAAGTCAAAATCCAATGTCTTTGTGACTGCACAGGGTTTAGGACTCAGTTTGATAAGTGATGCTTCAACTTGATTTGTAATGAATTGCTATTACAAAAATCACAGACACTTTCTCTTTAGAAAAGCACGCTGCAGAGTCTTGGTTGGGAGGTGGAAATGCTGTGAGTTTTTTTCTAAAAGAGTCTGAAATTCACATTGTTGAAATGAAAAGTAAGGAGATACTGCTGTACACGAAAGCTTGTGTGTTATACCATGTAGCACATGAGCCTTGAGGACTCCAATTCTGTCCCTGCAGTTAGATTTTCTTTGCATTTTGTGATTGGATTCTGCAAGCATTAATAAAGCTCAAGGAGAATGTTATCTGGGTGTGCAATATCACAAGTGAAAAACAGGCCCGTCAAGCCTTGCTTTGCTAACTGAAATACTCTTTTGTTGGTCACTTCACACTCCTCTTTTATGCTGCCTGTATTTTCTGCACCGGGAGCATTACACAATGCTCTCTTTCTCTGGGTCCCAGACTCTGTGTGCCTCATTCAGCTCAGTGGCACACCTGAGGCTGGAGCACAGGACACCTGAGCAGCAGAGTTGGTAAAGCTCCTCTGAAAGAAGGTAAATGGCACGCAGTGTGGCAGCAGCGCTGTGCCCTCAGAAGCACATTCGTTGCTGGCCTCATGTGCTCTCATTTCCTCCTGACTTGGATCCAGGCTGTATCAAATGATCTTATGTATCTGCAGCACTGGGATTCAGGTAGCTTTTGAAACCTGAATTATTTTTTTCAGCAGTGATGATGGTAGGCCACAATGAAGTTGTTTAAACTCTGAAGTTAAAAGCAGCAGCTCAAAGTAGATTGACCCCTTATGCTGTTTTGAAGCTGTTAAATTGGCTCCGTCCTCTGAGGCATCCCATGTCCCACCTCAGCTGCATTTGATATACTGCTGCAAGTGACTGGATACTGCCTGAAAATGGGTACAAATGACAGCAAGAGGGGATTTCCTTGGCTGGAGCCTTTTTGAGGAGCTGAGAGGCAAAACTGTTTTATTTCTGTCTTCAAATCCAATTTCTGGATTAAACAAATGCTTTGCAGCCTGATCAACTGTTTGCGTGCTGTGCTCAAACAAACTGTATCGCATGCTTTGAAATACAGAACCTGCTTTCATGTTGTTTTTCTGGCATTTACAGCCAGGTGAAGCTGATGCCTCTTCCCTGAAGTGGTCTGGGAAGGACTCAGCAGCTCAGCTAGGAGGGAGGAGAGGTGGTACATCTCTGAGCTGCCATGGAGGCAGGGCTGCCAGCTGGCACAGCATGTCACGTGGGGTGCAGGAGAGATGTGTTGTACACATCTTGCTGAGTGTCAGCTCCTTCCTGTGTAATGCAGGAATAGGAGACATGAATTTCCATTTCACAAGACTCAAAATCAGCATTTTTTAAACGCTTTTGATATTTCAGTCTCAATTTCAGTATTCAACACATCTATTTCAATAAAATCTAAACTTTCATGAGCATTTTTAACATGAAATCTGGAGAAGGTAGAAACCAAAAGAACCCCACTAGCACACTTTGAGCCCTCAGTCTGCCTTACTAACTTCAGCTTGCTTTCCTCTCTAAGAATTACATTTTGTCCTTGTCTTTGTCCTTTTGCGCTTTTGTCTGTTACATACGAGGTTTTTATGAAGCAAGCTGTACTAAAGACAGATTCCTGCGGTCTGTGTTCCCATTATCAGCTTTAGTCAGAACAAGTTTGCTGGTGCAGAAGTGAAGAAGAAATTTGGCTTTATCAGGATACCCACATGCTGCATGTAAAACACCCAGAGTAGTTTTCAGCAAACCTTCCTATAGGGTTTGCGCTATTAGAAACAGGAAACCACAGTACCATACAGCCGGAGATCCAGTCTCAAGGCATTTAATAAGGTTTCATTCTCATAATGCTGATGCAAAATGGTGTTGTAGGGATCATAGTTAAAGTCTGTTGTGTTCAGACTACGGGTTGTGTTTGTTTCTAGTCAGCTACTGAGGATAGCAATGTAGGGCTCTTCATCCCAAGACAGTCAAACCTTAGAACTTGAGAAAAAATGTTTATCATTTCCAGTTGCCTAATGCATGAAATAGAACTTGTTTTAATCCTCATTTCTTTTTCCCCTGCTGATTCCTTCTCAGCTGACACTTGCCATCCTTCAGCCTGCCTGTGCTTGCTCTCATTACCAATTCTTGCCTAGGTATAGCCCGTGTGTCTGTCAGAACAAGACCTGAAGGACATTTTGAATGGAGCAAATTAAATCTGAACAATAGACTAAAGCAGTGTTTTCAGGTGCCTCAATGTCTTCCACCTCCCTGTGTACAGAATGCCCTCAGGTATAGTACTGCACACTGACAAATTTCAAAAGTTAACAAGATGGCTATTCCAAACTGATGAGCATCTTCTGGGAGTTTGCCAAAGACACAAGTGGCAACTAGATGCCCAAATGCCTCTGAATCTCATGGAAAAAGAAAACATGAGCATGATGCAGTCTACTGGAGTAGTGCTAGGTCCAACTTCACTGCTGACCACAGGGATGCTTGGACTAATGAGTGCTCAGGAAAAGAAGGGAAAAGGAAACAAGACAACAAAGTGGGGGATGTGGCCAAGCTTCTCCATTGTTATTTTCGATGATTATAATGAATCAACCCATGTTGAGAATTGTCCTATGCAAAGAGATTTGCATTTGCAAGAGAAAGTAAAACTGTTTTTGGGGGGAAGGCAACTCTAGGTTTGCAGGGGAGTCAGGGCAAGCTCCATGATACAGAAGTGCACTGCACCTTTTGAGATGGCAGGAGGTACTTGAAAAACCTAAGTGAAAACTGCAAATTAGGAGGGAAAAAGAGCTTACAGCAACTTTAGGGCTCATGTGCTGAGTGCTACTCATTGAAGATTGTGTTTGATGAAATTTGCATGAAATATCCTTTTTCCCTTTATAATTACAGAGCTGGCATAATAATTCAAGAATATCCACAGACTATTCATAAAGTGAATTTTGTGAAGGGAAAGCTATGAACTGTATTTGATTTGTTTAATTTATTTGACAAGCTTTGAGTCTGACCCAGCTTGGAGGCAAAGATATGCTGGAAGGAAAAGAGAGCACAAGGCCTTTATCTTCACTGAATTATTTCTGCTGGCAAAGAAATCCTTTGGCTCTTCAATTATTTCAGTCCCAACCCAATGTT
The DNA here is from genome assembly GCF_965140915.1 of Aythya marila. Taxonomy (NCBI): domain Eukaryota; kingdom Metazoa; phylum Chordata; class Aves; order Anseriformes; family Anatidae; genus Aythya; species Aythya marila. The sequence goes on from NC_139042.1 coordinate 174,177,942, forward strand.
TGTTTCCTATTACCCAGACCTGGATCATCTGACCTGTCATGGTTGTTTTTCTCTCTTCAGCCTAATGCTAAAAATGAGAAGCTCAGTTCCCCTCCTTACCCGACAGCCTGCTGATGAGCCATGTTTTGACAGGAAGTTTTGGAGCTACACAGAATTGCCATAAAATCCAATTTCCGGGGGAAAATGATCACTGCTGACAGCTAGGGTACGAACTGGAAATAGGTCTTCCAGGCTAATGTGTTTTGGGACATTGCTGTTGCTATTAAAAATAAGAGTAGCATAAGACCACAGCACACAGAGAGGGTGTGAAAACCCAGCATAAACAGACAGATAGAAAGAGACAGTGGTGGCCAGCCCTTGGCTCACGGGCAGCCTCTCTCCCCTGAAATGACTCGCTGGCACTATTTGGAGTCAAAGGAAATAAAAAAGTTTGAGTCACGACCTTCTGCTCCAACAGAAATAACAAAGTTTGCTGCAACTCCTTACTTTTTCTGGGCTTATTTATCCTGGAAGAGTTGAGACGCCATGATAGCTGATGTAAATATTTCTTCTGCTCACTGATTCATTCTCTTAGAAAATGTAAAATGTGTGTATTGCCTAGTGGATAAATAGGATTCACCAGCTGTGCTAAGCCTACTGGACCACGTTTGAATACAATCACAGAAACAGCTGTCCATCTTAAAAGAGTTAGAGTAGAATCACACAGTCAAGCAACCAAAAGCCTTGGAACATTAATTATGCCCAAAGTGATACTTAACCTTTGTTCAGTCTATATGTGTATTTTCTATACCAGGTATAATCTTTTCTAAACAGGGTATAATCTTTAGTTACATGCTACACCAAATTACTTCTAACAGCAAGGCTCTCAATATATTTATTCTCCCTCAGTCCATGGATTTTTTGAGACTATAGCTTTTCTTTCCAGGAAGAATTTTGGTGCCTGTAGTTAGCTGTTGAGAGAGTAAAGTGCCACTTCTGCACAGAAGCACAGTTCATGCTTTTAAGCTTTTTATAATGCACTTGTGAAAAAATAAATAAATAAAAAATCTTAACAATGAGTTGCAGCCATAGCAAGGCAAGTAAAGTAAGCCTGGTAGCTCTGGTTCAGCTGGTTGTTAAAAAATTCATGATGGCATTGATGACAACCATGCTCATGGTTACTCTGTTCTCCTTGTTGAAGTAGTCTTCTGTTTCCTGGCTGTTTGGCACCACAGAGGTGCCTGTATGACTGAAATGCATGTGTGTGTGTGCTGGTTTGGCTGGACTACATGCCACGCAACATTTGATTTATGTTGGAGAAAGTGGAAATGAAAAATCATTATAAAACCTACAGCATCAATATACAGTTTATTAATATTTGGGGTGAGTTGCTCTTATGGATTTACATTACTTTTCTTCCAGTTCATTTTTGTTGTTCCTACTCCCCTAATTTTCCTTCTTACTTTTCTTTTATTCATAAGTACTAATTAAGTGTGCCTATGAGCTGTAACGCTTTCCTAATGAACAAGCCATGGGCTTTGTGAAAGCACCTCAAAAGACATGAGAAGAACTGCTGCCAGCTGAGCCAAACACAGCACATCTGGTGTCAGTCAGATGGGGAGAAGAGGAGCTCTGTTTAATAGCCTTTTTTAAGAATCGCCAGTGCTGGGGGTTAAAAGAAAGCCTGCAAGCAGCGAGAGCATCAGTGCTTGGCTGCAGCAGCAGCGTGGGGTGAGTCTCTTGCTGTGAGCTGCATAGGTGAAACCACTGAGGCTCTGCAGACTTTGGGTCTTGCCTGAAAATACACCACTTCCAAGAAAAGAGAGTAATGTCTGAGGGCAGAGCGAAAGGAAAACGTTGCAAGGAACAGCCAGCACAGCAGGAACACGTGGAGTTAGTGTAATTGGAGGTGTGTGTGAGTGCCTTCAGATGAAGGAGCATTTAAATGGAGAGGAAAGATTAGTCCTTTTCTAGGAAAAGGCACAACAGGAGAAATGGGTTGGCTCACCGCCTCCACAATGACAGCAAATAAGATGGCTCTGTATTTCCATCCCTTCTTTTATAAGCAGAGTCAAAAACAAAATTACATCATGCTCTTCAGAGTTTTCACATTCTGCAACATAATAGTTAGAAAATGGCACTGGTAAGAAATCATTTCGTTCACAGTTTCCTTATTTTTTACACATTTTAAATGAAAGACCCCATGTCAAACTGCCCTTACAATATTAACATAAATATAAGTAATGGGAAAGAGAGAATAGAAATCGACTTCCATCTGGAGAAATTAAAATCTTTTAATAGAATGCCAAATGAAATCGTTGTTATGAATAATTCTGTAACTGGGAGTAAAAGAAAGGCTGTTTGATTTACAGAACTTCTTGCTTATCATTAATGGCAAATGAAGCAAACACAGTTTTATTGCATGAAGGAACAATCTTCAACTGGCTTGAACTATTACGCACTCCACTTAGCCCAGAGGCTAAATCAGACATGCTGCAAGAATGAATGTTATGTCAAATAGGCACAGGTTGAGAGAAAGCTGCAAGAAGGAAGCTGCACGGGGGCTGAAAAATGCCTTTCATAAATTTCCCTATTCCACCTTGGCCAAAGAAGAGGGCCTGGAGGAAACCCAGCAGCGTTACTTCTCAGGTAGAGCCTTGTGCCTGGCGAGCAGCAGCTGTGGCAAGCTGCAGCAAAGAGGGAAGGGGATACTGGTGGGGTACAAGGGAGCACCAGGAGCCCACCATCCTCTCTGGCTGCCAGACTGGTGTCTGACTCGGTCCACCTCCACACTTGTTGAAATCACAGTAATTCTTCCTGTGGAAAGGCAAGTTTGCTAAACACAAAGAATGAATGAAAAACACTGCTTTGAAGCACAGAGCAGCATGTCACACCATCTGAGTGTATCCAATAGCATATGCAACACACGTTTCCCTTCTGTGGTTTCAGAATGGCTTTTCCTCAGTTAAATCCACCTTGTGAAAACATGACAAGTATGAATCTTTCATGATTCTTCCATGCTTCTTTGGACTTCACGCAACAGTCTTCTTGTTCAGGACATGAAGCAAAAGCAGTACTGCTATTCCTCAAAATGTTCTTTTATTTGTGAATATAAATGGACAAAAAGAAAAGCAATAAATTGCTTTTTAGAATAGCTTCCACCAAAGGGGTCTTCATGCCAAAGAAAAAAGGTTGATAGTTAAAAGATGAGGTTAATAGAATGTGTGTTCACACCAAAAAGTACATGGTGACTTTCTGCTTGATTTCTAGGCTGAGCTGCAAAAGCCAGCATTAAAACTGGTATAGAAAAGAAAACACGCAGTGAGGAATTTCTAGTCAGGAGAACCTGACTGCCAGCCTCATGATTACATTTGTAGCCTGTAGGGTTTTGTTTGTTTGTTTTGTTTTCTTTCTAACTTATCTTTAAGAATAAGAAATATACAAACACTTTTATAACAAATAGGGGAAAAAATGACCACAGGAATAAAAAACTAGCACCACAAAAATAGCAATAAAAATAATATAAGTAAATTAGGCTCAGCACAGTGAACTGTGCACAAAAGCCCAGGCTTTGAAAGTAAACTTAGTTAAAAACAAAACCTGTATCTTTACTTTTCAAACTGTTCTACCCTTGGCTTTCTTGACTTGAACAACTTGCACTCGTGAGACATGATGTACTCAACAGCTATTGCTGTTGTATGTTCTTATTTAAGAGGACTTGATATTCTAAGGTATAAAAATTCTAATATTCCTGCTGGAGTCTCAAATAATTTAATAATTTTGCAGTTTAATTATTGAAAATTTTTTTTGTATATTCAGTACATTCAGCAGTGTGTAGGTGATGTGAAGGTTGTGGTATGTGTATTCTCAGTGGTAGAGGAAGCATAAACAGTCATAAGACATGTTGGCTCCTCCACATATAGCAATTATGGGGAGAGAGGTTTTTTGGAAGTCTAAAAGCCCAAAGAGGGTTTTAGTTCCTTGCAGTGAGTATGTACACAGCTACCAAAACCTGGACAGTGTAGATCTGTGCAACCCAACTGAACTGAAACCAGTTGGGGATATTTGTCTCCCCCTTTGAATAGGGCCTGATTGTTTAGTCTAACCATACCTCAAGGGAAAAACCTAGTGCTTAGATTGTGATCTAAGATCCCAATGGACAAGAATCCAAATGGGAAGTCCTGACTCAAGTTCCTTTCTCCATCCCTATAGCTCAAGCCAGTGCCTTAGAACATCCTAGGACTGAGGCTCCTAAATCCCTCTGAAAAATCCTCTTTGTATAATCTAATTAAAGGTCTTTTTTTTTTTTTTTTTAAATAAAATTCTTTTTTTATATTAAGATAGGAACTGAGATGCCCCAAATTTCCTCTCTGCAGTAGGATAATAGGAATTTATTTCACTCATATTTTTGCATGCAAAGGGCAACACCTTCAACAAAGCATACTGTTAGAGCCACCCTTCTCATGCCACCTGAAGATTACTCTATAGTCTGTTGGGTACAGCAGGAGTAAACTTTGACAGGTGGAAAACTTGTATTCAGATTTATACTATCCCAAGTATGTTTGCCCTGACTGTTGTCTTATTTACCACATCTAAAGGAAATGTCTTACTCTAATAGCCTTCTTTTTAGAAAGAGAAACAATACCTATAATGGGTTTTTAAAGGCCCTGAGTTTTAGCAGGGAACTGATTGCAAATCCCAGGCAGAGACAAGAAGTTCAGCCAAGCAAAATGCTGGGTGGTGCTTTCTTCAAGGGCATGCCACTTACCATGTGCCTCATTCTATGCTTTTTATTTATCATTTTAGTTTTTCTCTTCATGCTTCCCAGACATGACACACACCAGTGCATACTCAACTAATAAACAGCACAGAAAACACTGTCTGCATGGGGAAATTGTGCACTACAATGAACACTTACAAGAAGATGGAAATACTAGTCACCTCAAGCACTTGCTGGCATAGGTGTTTGTTTACTATGAAAAGCTGTGGAAGAAAGCGACAGAATACAAAGATTCAAAACTTGATCTCTCACCACTTGCTGAGAGCAAGTTTCATGACTACTTCATAGTTAACTGCATAAATACTGGATAGATTGCTACAGCTGCAGACTCCAGCACATAGGCCAGGTATATGTGAAGTCCTGTACTAATACCAAGACTGCAAATGGAAAAAAAATCTGCAGTGTTATCTGCAGAACTTCGCTTTGCCCAATATTAAGTGTACCTGTAGCAGTCTGTCTTGGTGTACATGCTGCCTTCCTGGCTTGTGCTTGTATCACACCCTCTTCTCTTCCCATCTCAATTCTTATTCTTCCTGTGGAAAGGAAACTCAGGTCAGATTCACGGGCAAAAGGAACATACAATAGTTCCAGACAGTTCTCCAGTCTGGATGGTCAATCAAGTGTAGATTCCCCCATCTATCTCTGACAGCAGAGAAGGAAGAGCTGTGATGGAAAACAGACAGTGTGCTGGGAACAGGAATATGTGATGTCCAATCTGTTTTTAGGCAGTAGGAATCCATGCACAGACATAAATTATCAGAGAGAGAAAAAACCTCAGCATCAATGCCATGTTCAATGCGTGGGAGAGCCTCAATGCCAGCTCAAATATAGCACAGCAAGCAGATGTCTTTACTACACCAAACATACTTAGACTTCCCTGAATTTGCAACGACAGCCTAGAATTAGTCTTTTTCATTCAAAAATCATAACAAAAATCTATGTTGCCACTCACCTTTTATGTAAGCAAAGGAGGCTATAACACACCCACAATGAGAGATTTGCAGAAAAGACAAAAGAACAGGACAAATAAAGGAGGAAGGGGGAAATTTCCATTCCTCCTCTTGAAGCTGGGCTTCTTTATGTGAACAGATGCAAAATTCATTGTAGCCAAACCTAGAAGGTGTACACCAGAAGAGTAAGCTATAAGACACGTGACTAACTGCATAGACCTTCAGATTTCAAGGGTAATGGTCAATCATTTGAAGTCTGCCTGATAGTTAGCCATGACTAGTTAATACTGGGGCTAATACTGTTTAATGTCTTTGCCTGGACAATGTGGCAGAATCTACCATCAAAAAGACAGTGGACTACATGAAATGAGAATAGCAGTTGATATGCTTAAGGGCAGAGCTGCTATTCAAAGAGATTTCAACAAGCTGGAAGAATGGACTGGCAGGAACCTCTTGAACTTTAACAGCAACCTATCTAGAGTCCTGCCTCTGGAATGAGATAACCCTATGCAACAGCACAGACTATGCACCAGTTGGCTAGAAAGCACCTTTGCAGAAAAAGACCTCTGAGTTGTCTTGGTGGACAAGAGTGGACAGCATGTCCTCATGGTGAAGAAGGTCAGCCTCAAAAGGGCAGAAAGTGCAGCCAGTAGGTCAAGGGAATGACTTTTCCTCTCTGTTTACTAGCTGTAGGGTTCCGCCTGTCCTACTGGATTCAGTTTGGGGCTGCGAAGCACATGGAAGGCATTAACAAACAGGAACAAGTTCCCTAGAGGCCCCCAAGCTGTTTAGGCTGGAGCACTTGCCCCGTGAGGAGAGGCTGAATGACCTGGGCTGGTTCAGCACGGAGGAGAGGTATCATGGGGGGCACTAATTGCTGCCTTCAGCTGCCTCAAAGAAAAAGGTAGAGCCATACTCTTCACATGGGTACATATAAAAAGCGTCCTTGCCTAATAGGGTAAGAGACAATAGACACAAGTTGTAACAACAACAACAAAAAATAAATAAAAAAATAAATAATTGCATATATTGAAAAAAAATATTCACAGTGAAGACAGTTACACACCAGAGCTAGTTGCCCAGAGAGGCTGTAAAAGCTCCATCCTAAGAGATACTCAAAAGCGAACCAGAGGAGGCCCTGAGCAACTTGATCTAACTTCAAAGCTGGCCCTACTTTGAGACCTGCAGAGCTCCCTTACAACCTCATTTTTTTTTTTCTATGATTTTATGATTCAAAGGACCCAGGAGAGAAAGGAGGCAACATAAAACCTGAATCCTTAATGTAATGTTCAAAATTTTCCCCAGGAGAAGCAGTTTCTGGGAGGCAGACAGCCCCAGTGTCTATCTCCATGCCTGATGGCAGAAGGGTCCACACCTGTACCTCATGAGTTTAATACCAGCCCTACATATTCAGAGATAATTTCTGTTCCCAGCCTTCAAGTGCTAGTCTCCTGCCCATAAAAATCTCACAGTTGTAGATGTTGTTCCTACAAATAGTTATTAGGAAAAGCTTTGGGTCTGTATTAAGGTGACTGACTGTTATCCCCACGTTACCAGATATATAAGGATATCTTAAAACACGTGCTCAGTTTTACTGGAGAGATTTTCCCAGCCCATTTCACAATATTTGTATCTTTCAGCTACAAGCTATAAGCATCATGTCAAGTTTCTGGAAGATATTGCTCCGTACCTATCCTTCTGGCTAGGTATCCTTCTGGCTATCCTTCTGGCCCCAGAGTCACAGAAAATTGGTAGACAAAGAAATTAATATATGCATAGCAACAATTACTATGAATACAAAACAAGGCAGCAGGAGAAATAACTATCATATTTACTACCTCTTAGCCCTCTGCATCTAACAGACATTGCAAGAGAGGTTGTTTAAACTGATGGTTTGGCATCAAGTTCTGTTGAAAATACATTGAACCTCACTGGATATGGCTGCTGTAGACTTTTTTTTTTTCCACTTTGCCTCATTTCATTACAATACAGATGGACTGCCTGAATTGAAAACTTGATTTCATATAAAACCCTTTGGTGATTTAACGTGAGAAGCTACCACTGAAGAACTCTTAGGAGCAAGACACTAACATAAATTCTTTATCGGGATGTTGTCATTAAAAACAACTCTCCTTCCTATTTTAAAGATGTATTGCTGGAAAACAACATTGAGGTATGACATGTTCCTGTTTTACAATGATCCTGAAGGTATAGAATTAGATTTTTCTGACAGATTTACTGTTTTTAATTAGAATCAAAACTGCAGACTAAAGTCACAGTTATAACAAAATCTTGAATGTGTATTAATATTTTAATAGTCGTTTGAAGCAGTCTTTTTTGCCCAACAGAACAGGTCAACACTGAATATTTGATTTCAAAATACAAATAAAACTAAAAATATTGACTTAAATATAAAATATAATGTGTATCAGCCAGGCACAGAGAGATGGGGGACAGCAGCAATTCTTATCTTTTTATTAGACTGTTAGCAACAAATATAAAGAATGCTGAGTGCCTGATGTGAGGCCTCTCAGATAATTTCTTTTTGTAATGTAAAAGAAAATCAATGATTAAGGTAGCATTTCCTGAATGGATTCTAAAACTACTTCATCTTTTTGATTAATCTCTCTGGCATAGACTGCAGTTTGCATTAAAAGGAAAATCAGATCTGAATTTACTAAGCCAAGAATACAGCCCTCTCCTAGTTACAACATATGCTCTGTGTGCATCTACGGCCTGCATCACATGCTAGAGAGAGGAGAATAGTTCTGAGCTGCACTAGGAACAATAGCCTCCAGTTTCTTTCTCTTCTTGCCCACCATCACTTGACCCACCTCTTAAAGTGCACACACAGCTCTTGGTGAAATTATTTTTGCCTGTTCCATTACATAGCTTGTTATCACACCTGACTGGAGCTGGGTTGACACGGTTTCCTCCCAGGGTTGCACCTTACTCCAGAGACCTGAAGCCACCAAAGCCTCAGCCGTGTGGCTCAGGACCACTGTGTTTTCCATCACCTTACAAGATACCCTATACACAACAGCAAAGCAGACTTCTCTTTCCTGTCCCTGTATTGAGACCAATAATTGTGTTCAGGTGGAACAGATTGCAGGAAGGCATCTGCATGTGATCTGGAGTTGGCAGGAGACGAATCATCACTGTTTGATTGTGGTTCATAAATTCCATTGCATCACTGAAAGGGGCTGCACCTAAATTTTAGCTGGATTTGGGTTTAATTCAAAGTCAGTTCCAAAAAAAATAAAAAAGACATCATTTTTTGTTCTGGTAGGTTAGTGAGCCCTCCAATACCTAAGGTTTTCTTCCTCTCAAAATGTTCACTGGTAATGTTTAAAACTGTCCTGGCAAATTTGATAAACTTGACAGATCTCTATAATGTCTCCAAGCACAGCATCTTTTCCACCACAATTATCTTTTGATATTTAACATAGAGATTAATTTATCAGGGAACATAGATGAAAATTAAAGGTGTAAAGTTTAGAGCATCTAGAGCATCTTTTATGCATTCAGTTTTAAAAGCCTCAGGATAAGTGTTTATTTTGTCTTTTCAATACCTCCCTCTGCTCAGATGACATGCACATCAGTGTGAAGCTAGGGTTTATAGGTCCTGGGAACACTGTGCCCTTCATCTAAGCTTTCTGTTGAGCTTGTCTGCCAGATCATGAACCATCACAGTCTTTCGTAGCTGGGATTAGCTCCCAGCACCCCTGTTTGACTGAGGTGCAGCAGCACAGGGCAGCGAGTCTTGTGTTAGCAGAGTCCAGGCAAACACCAGAACTGCATAGTGCTGGCTTTGCATCCCAGCTCATCATCTGCTGGCAAGAATGACCAGCTGACATGGGCACAGCTTTCAGACTGAAAGCTGTCTGGCTGCACAGTGCCACATGGATGTGGATGTGTTGAGCTGGGCTCGTGATAGCTGGGGTGGTTTTGAATAGACACTCCTGAGTTTAGGAGATCATCCAAGAAGGAGCAGCTGTGCTCAGTCGGGAGCTCGGTTTGGGCCACTCTTGAAAAGTGGCAGTGTAAGTTGCTGTAAGTAATCCATTACCATCCTCGTTTGTCTTCTTCCCGTGTCTTCCTTGGGAGCACTGCAAAAGCCAAAGTTTACATAGCTCTGTTTCTCCTTGGCAATCTTCTTGTCCTTTTGGAAACTAATACTAAGTGAAGCACAAAAACTGCATGCTGCAGGCACATTTCTTTAACTTTAAACTTTAAACTTTAAACTTTAAACTTTAAATTTTAAACTTTAAACTTTAAACTTTAACTTTAACTTTGTCTGTTCATAAAATAAAGAATAGAGCAAATGGCAGTTTTACCTTCAGCCTCTCCCTCTGAAAATTGTACTACAAAGGCACACATATTTGTGTCAATTAAAGAACATACGGATGGTATGAAACAATCCAGAAAATGACAGCACTTTACTGGGGTCTGTGCTAGCGTCAGAAGAACTTGCAGCCTATTTCTAATGAGGACGTGTTGTGCAGTGCCTGTAAAAGGATAGATGGGACAGACAGGGTTGGTCAGGAGCCTCATGAAAAAAGAAAAAAGCCTTACAGAGAGGAGACCAAGAAGCTTTCAATTCTGAACCCCTCTCCTCCATCCAAGGGCTTGGGCTTCATCACCCTGAACCTCTTTCAGATCCAGATGCCTGTGACAGTTTTTGCACAAGACATGCCAAAGACAAATATGCAATCATTTAAAGGCTGGAGCAGCTTCACAAGTAGAGAAATTCAAGTATTTCCTTTGGCCTAAGAGACAGTAACTGAAAGTCATATCTTCTACTTCCTGGTCCAATGTCCTTACTGTTGTCTTTCTTCCTCTTGTTTAATTAAACTTTAATTAGTCTGTTGAGAACAGGATGCAGTTAACAAAAGAGATTACGAGCCTTTTTCTCTGCTCCCTTTGTAAGAGTGTCTCATAGTTTAGTGATCAGGTGGGATACGGAGATTCAATTTCCTCAGAGAAAGGAGGGGGTAGTCTAGAGATTTAATGTGCTGGGTAACTCATCGCATTACAGATCTACTGAATATAAAATAGATAAGGTGCTATTTTGTACTGTTCCCAATCTGTCTGGAGCATGACCTGAAGACAGATTGGGCAGAGTTTTGTAAATTTGAGCAGGGCTAAAAGCAGAGAGGTGTTGAAGTACTCAGGACTGTTAAGACTGAGGCATCTCTGAGAATGTCGAGAATCAATCAGCAGGCCCAAAGAAGTGAGAAATACAGGGCTGTTAAGCAGGAGCTGAATAAAAAGTTAGTTCTCACAGTTGTATGTCCCTTGGTTCCACCCAAGCCTGATTTTCAGTGCTCAGGTTTATGACTGGACATAATTCATAGTCATTAACCACAGCTCCTTGAAAAGAGTGAAATCTGAAGGCAATTTATGCCAGAGATGTGGCATACTGAAGAAAAGCGACTGAGCTGGAGTGATTTCTCCAGAGTCAGATGTTCTGTTATACCCTGGCCAGGTATGAACATTTGATAGGTTTGTTCAAGTCTACTGTGCAGGATCAGATTTCTCACTAAGACATCATATGGTAAGTGCTATAATATAGTAAAGACAAACAAAAATCTCAACAACGGAAAATCATGCTTAAAATATCTTTAAAAAAAAGCACTCTGCTGTCTGCATGTTATCCTCACTTATTTTAGGGGTGAGGTTTGTGAGGAAGGCTGAGGACCCTCTGCATTCTGGCAGAACAACTTTGTTTAATTAAAACAATATAATTCGGACCAACAGTCACAAATCAAAAAATAAATTGTATAAAAATAAACCAGATCACAAAACAAGAAGACAGGTTCATATTTTTCACCAAATCAGATTTTTATATCTTTATCTTCACCAGTGGCCTCTAATTTACCCATTTTATTTTATTTTTCTGCATTGCTGCTATGTGTGGTGACATCTAGATCACTTCATGAGCAATTTTCACATTGCACAGAGGAATAAACAGCTCCCAGAACATATCAGAGAGACACCTCCTCTGTATAATATTTTCATGGCAAAATTAATTCTTGCAAAAATAAATTGGGAAGGGAACCTCACAGAAAATATTGTGAAAACTGAACTGTTGTTATGTAATTTCTTAAACTATCTGCAAGGTTTTAAAATATAAGCGTGTTTTCTAGATGAAGAATCTGCCATATTGGCCTAAAACAACTGACCAATACTTTAGCCATTGCTTTGACTTTGTAGAAGTTATTTTCTTCTTTTATTGGAATTTCTTAATCAGTTATTGAAGGAATAAAAGCTATTCCTAAGTTACTCACCACATCTCAGGATTTTGGGTGGTCTTAGAGGGAATAAGTTTGTTCTCAAGTAATGTATAGCCATACCAACACAATATATTTGGATATCACTTCCATAAAGTGGGATAAATGGGATCAGAAAACTTTATAAGCAAAATCAAACACTTTCCAGTCTGATCACCAGACTTGTCAAACTCCTAAACAACTTTGGTTCAAAGAAATGCAGATAACATTTGTGATCCTTTTGTGACTACCAAGAATGATAGGGTGGAGATCATATTTCTAAGGCCCTTAGATAATTATGGAAGGCTTGAATCTGTCCAGAAGCTGTAAGACTAAGTTCTCTTAAAACAGAAGCATGTAATCATATATGAAGCAGCTCCCGAACCTCTTCAGCTTATAACATAGCATTCCCATAGATCCCAGGAGAAGCTTTGATTCAGCTGTGTAGGCTGAGACTAAAGAGCTACACACATGGTTCACTTATTGTCACAGAGTGGGTGGTGTGACCAAGAGAGGTGGTGGTAGGCAGGCAGGCACAGTAACCAACCACTTCAATTTCATCTGCCTTTGTGTGTGCAAATCTACACCCACAGCCACACAGTCAAGTGGAAAAGAAGACAATTTGCACTTTATAGTGCAATCCTTGCAGTTTCTTCCCATATGGTAGGATGTGCTTTAGCACCATGCAAGACCTGATGGCAACAGAGGAGGAGAAAGCCCTCCATCACTCCTGTGTAACTGGCTGGTTGCTCTTACAGTGAGTTAAATCAGCATGCAGGCTGGGTTGCATCTACTCTGGTACATCATGACATAAACTCACTAATTAAAAAAAAATCAAGGGGCATTATTTATGGAACTGATCTAATGGAAAACTTTTTTCCTAAAATTGTGGTTAATCACTCTTGTACTCCCACTATGTGTACCAGCTCTGCAAGATGAATTTTTGTTAAAAATCACATCCCTGTCCAGCCAGAGATACGTTCATCTCTTCTGCTGTGATTTATTTTTACTGTTTAGTGTCAGTATTAAAGAAGCTTCTTAACACTTCTGGAGCAAGTGAAGATGTGATAAAGAGAATGGCATCTTTTCCCTAATAAGCTGTCATTACGTAAATAACTGCAAATGTTGTGCAACTATTGCTTTCATACAATTTAAGATACTGCAATATAGACATTATTTCGGCGTGTGATTTTTAAATCTTCCTCCAGCTTTTATAATGGTATCTGTCAGATTAAAATTTATAAATTTTATTTACTGTGAAGAAAACCATTCATTACACTCAATTGAAATGTTTAAATAATGTAGCCACTTTTCTGAAACTTTTCTAATTTACAAGTTATTTGTCTTTATTCATGAAGCCTGTAGATATGCAGGTAATTTTAATTTTTAAACCTTCAAACTCCATGAAAATGAGTCATTCCATACTCCCTTTTCTGTTTCATCCAACAACTATTAGCTTCTTAAGAGAATCATCCTGATAAGAATGTCTGATTATAGCACACAGAATATATTTCCAACATTTGTTTATGCCAATGTAGGGGAATTAAATTTTTAACTTATTAATATATGTCTAGTCCAAACATGACTATGAAATGACACACATTTACACAGCCACAAGATATGTAAGGCATTTCCACTTTGACACAAGAAATATGCTCGAGAAAAGAATGCCATGAAAATACTAAATAAAAACTTGTGGATCCAGAAATTAGATGGTTATAGTCCTGTTGTGAAAGAGTGAGTTAGCCAGCGATGAAAACTTACCTTTGTGCTGACAGCTGCAAGTCAATACAAAACTAATATCCTTTTCTATTTTTTTGTTTTGGAACCAAAGAGGCAAGGTTAAAATCTATCTTTTGCTCTTTGGCCTTTAGAAATAACAGCTGTTACACGAGCTGGTTTCACCATAATCCTTGTGTTGTTAGAGCTCCTGTTAGGGGACTCTAGCACTCAAAGGGAAAGTAACCTACCTTCAGTCTACCTTCTGACATGTCCAGGGAGGGAAATCAAGTACAGCATTTCCAAAGACTTTTCCTTTACAGACTGCTTTGTCCTTTGAGAACTGAATACCTCTTCACATAAAAATAAAACAAAGTTAACTTTGTTTTGCCTGAGGGGTGGTGAAGTATATCAAAAATCTGTTTATTTTGAATAAAATCAGAAGTCTGAATGTCAGCCTACTGGTTTAAAACACTATGCACATGGCAGAGGTGAAAATAATGTAGGCTGGAGGCTGATCTCTGCGAGGCAGCCAGAGAATACTGGAACCTCACAGCTAAATTCCCTTCCCCTCCCAATAGCCTGGCTACACGCAGACCACCAGGAGTGAGTGCCATAGCTGACTATATTCACTGTTGTCTTGAGACAAAGTAAGATACCATATTTGCACCAAAAGTGCATCAGGTACAATGCTGGCTGCCTAACATTGCCTGCTCCTTGCTGTTATTTTACTAAAGCAGATTTTTAGAGGATCTACAGGATAAGCCCAAAACTCTTCTCACAGTGATGTAAACCCCATTGCCATTACTGGAGTATATTAAGGGGACATAACATATTTCCAGGAAATTTCCCAAGTGATAGTAGGGATAAATGTTAAATAATCAGAATAGTTGTCAGACCCTTTTTGTTGTTGTTTTTGTTTTGTTTTGTTTTTAATTTCTGTTTCAGCTAAAATTCTTGTTCTATGATAAAAATTCACTTATCCTGCTTAACATGCTTAAGAATCACTCAGCAAAAGAAGGAAGGGGTGTGTCTGGTAAAGTTATTTTGCCATTTCAGCATTTGAACCTTTAGGATTTGAAGAGGGTTGGCTGAGAGAGAAGGTTAGTTTTTTTCCTCTTTTCACCTCAGTCCATAATTACAGTTACTGCCAAAGACTGCATCAAAGACATTGCATCAAGAAGAGGAGATTGACTTTAAATTTCTATTTCCTCCAAGGTTTATAAACAAGATGCTTATAAGAAGGAACTTTATTTTCACTTGATTTTCTTAAAATACACAAATTGTTTTCCTTTCAAAGAATCCACAGCACTATTGATCATGAATGGTGTTTGTTTGTGTGAAGATTTACACAAACCCAAAGGTTATACTTTGGGGTGTCCAGATTACAACCATTGTTGGGAGTCTGCTGTAAGCAATTTGGGTAAGTGCAGAAGATGTTTCTACATGCTTGCTGGAGAGGTGAAGCTGTGTGGTGTTCTGGAGGGGTACTGATGGAAGTGAGAATCTGTTATGTGTTCTAGAAAAAGGTTGCAGATTATGAACTGGCAACATACAAACAAGACAGCTTACTACAATTCTGTTGACTTTAAGTCCGAATTTCTAGTAATACCTTGGATTTTTTAATTTATTTATTTTTTTAAATACTAAAATCATATATTATCTATTTTTGATGTTTTTGATGCTGCATTAGAAAATAACTAATTGAATCTAATTAAACAAAATGATGAAATATTTTAAAGAGATTTCAGTTATTCCCATACCCTGGACAATCTTTTTTTCAACCTCATCATTATTTTCCAGTGGGGAGGGAGAGGAGAAAAGCTGTTTACATAAGGAAAAACAAACAACAACAAACAACAACAACAACAGAGAGATAGAGGAAAGCTCTTCATGTTAAAGGGCTTTTCTATCTTGTGTTTGGCTAGTGATTAAAAAAAAATAATTTTCACAATACTAACACTGATAATGAGACTTGGGTGGCAATCCACAGTCTTGCTGTTTCCCAGATTAATGAGAGGGAGCAACATTTCGTCCTTAATCTAGACATACTTTGTATCATTCTTGTAAACCTGTGTTGAGTTTTGCCCTAATCTGTGATCTTCCCACTCCACCCCATCCCCATAAAAAAAAAAAAAAACACCTCCTTTCGGATATGTGTAAAATATATCTGGATATATACACTTATATATAAAGTAAGTGCAAACATACCTTTAATTTTTATTTATATAAGTATTTAGTATATCCATGTACTTGCTCATACAGTCATTATTACAGTCTCTTGATAATGAAAGAATTAGGATCTTCTAATCATGAATGGAAGTTGACAAATGAACCAAGAGGGTATCAGGAAATAAATTAGTATCTGGATAAACTTCGTGATTAAACGAATCTTACTAAAAGCACCAGATGTGAAAAAGACAAAAGGCTAATTGTCAGCACCAGTGATGCTAAGTAAATGTTTGACTTACTGATTATAATGAAACACTGCTGTTAGTGGGAGTTTTGTGAAAATTGTTTGTTCTTAAATTATTGTTCCACAGTAAAAATGCTGTTTAGGTGGCATATTTTATATGCAATTATTTTCTCTACTTATTGATATACAGATAATTTGGCCCTGGAAAATGTCTCTCATCACAAGCTGAGGTTTTTCACTATGCAAGTCGTTTTTCTATAAACAATATTGATTATACTAATAGTAGTTTTTAATTTTAAATATTAAAAAGCTCTACGCAATTTCTAATTTGTGTCCATTAGTCATCATCTTGGATGCATGAACTTTCTTTTAATTGCCACTGAGTGTAATTTCCAAGCTCAAAGGGTTTTATGAACAGTAGGTCTGAAAAACCAGCGGCTCTTCACCTAGTGAACCTCACGAAATGCTCAAGACATAGAAGATTCACCAAATGGTATGACTTAATGTTCATAACAATAACAACAACAAAACATCAACCACCACCAACAAAAATAAATAAATAAATAAACGAAACCCACAACACAAATCTATAAAAAGGCCCAGCTGAACTGTGTGAATACAGCCAACAAGAAGCATAAGGTCTTCTCCTGCTGCTGACAATATTAAGTTCAAAAGACCTTCCAAATATATATCTTTGACATGTCACACGTTTTAATTCACGTAATTGAATCAGAAGAAAAACTATAAAGGACTATAAAGAGTGGCATGGTCTTATTGGTCATGTCTATTGTTTTCTTAATGGTGTAAAATAAAAATTAAATTAACAGCCTTGATATTTTCAATATATAGAAAACAGCATGACTTTGGTTGCAGACTTTGACTTGTTAACCATGTTAATGCTGTGCAAATATGTGGAAGTACTGAAGAGAAAGTGAAGGGCAGACTGTTCTTTCAATGGTTCTGTGCTCCTGAAATCCACTTCATCACATCTTAGTATACAAGGGTTTTTGTTTTCCACCAACCTCATGCTGCCATGTGTCTCATGGGTAAGATCTGGCCTCATGACCAGCTGCATTTAGTGTACTCTGGAGGGTAAATTCTCTCCTGGCACTTTGTCCTGGGGTATTTTTAATCCTATACCACATTCATAAGAGATTCCAGTTCTCCTATCTAAATTACCTTCTGTTACTCTCTGTCATAGCTTAAGTCCTCCTTACGGAGCTCTGAGGAAAGGTTTGATCTCCATTAGCTCAGGCTCCATTAGCTGTGTGCACAGAAATTCTGCAAGATATACAAAAATTCACAGTGCAAAGCAATTGTTGGCTATCACGCCTGAATGCTATGAGGGTAGGCTCCTGTGTGCTCACTACTCTGAAGAGACCCACCAGAAGAGGTTTTCTGGTCTGAAGTGCCAGTCAGGAATGAGAGAGCTAACCTCTCCTCTTGGCTCAGAACCTTCATGCCGATGACCCTGTCTGACTCTGTCTTTCTTTCTTTAGGGTTTTATTCCTTTCTGCATTGCTGCTTTTCCCCTTGAATCATTCAGCTGCTAACAATCCCTAAATCACCTATCTCTCTCTGCAATTTTATCCTTATCTTATATGATTCCCCCTGTGCCATTCCTATGGCATTTCTTAGAGCTTAATTAATTGCTTTAGAAGTCTGGGACAGGTTTATACAATGGGGACATGTCAGAAATAGGCCCAGGCCATAGGAACACAGACAGCTGAACCCATGCTGGGGTTATATTTCTTTTTCAGTGTGTCAAGCTCATAGAGAATTCAGAAGCTATTCTTATACTGAACAAGATATTTTATTAGTAAGTGTCTTGCAAGAAGTGTCTTTCCAAAGCATCCTCCTGGAGAAACTGGCTGCTCATGGCTTGGACAGGTATACAGTTCTAAGGGTGAAGAACTGGCTGGATGTCTAGGCTCAAAGAGTCATAGTGAATCAGCAGTGTGCCCAGGTGGCTAAGAAGGTCAAGGGCATCCTGACCTGCATCAGAAATAGCATGGCCAGCAGGATAAGGGAAGAGATTGTCCCCTTGTACATGGCACTGGAGAAATTGCACCTTGAATATGTTCAGTTTTGGGGCCAGCTCTAGAAGAAGGATATTGAGTTGCATGAGTGTGTGCAAAGAGCAGAAAAGCTGGTGAAGGTACCAGAAGACAGGACTTATGAGGAGTGTTTGAGGGAACTGCGGTTGTTTGGAGAAGAAGCTTAGGGGAGACCTCACTGATGTCTACAACTACTTGAAAGAATGTTGCAGTGAGGAGGGTGTCAGTTTCTTTTATCAAGACAAGGAATAGTACATGAGGAAACAGTCAAATTGCACCAAGGAGGTTTAGATTAGATATTAAGATTTTCTTTATGGCGAGGGTGGTCAAGCACTTGAACAAGCTGCCCAGGGAAGTTGTGGAATTCCAATCCCTGGAAGTCTTTAAGAGACATGTGAACATGGCACTAAGGGACATGGTTTAGTGATGTGCCTTGGTAGCTCAGGTTGACAGACGGACTTGATAATCTTGGAGATCTTTTCAAATCTAGATGATACTATGATTCTGAGAAGATTACATGTATGTGCTGGTTTTCTTTCTGTGTGTAACTATCTATAAAATTTGTGATGCGGTTTGGCCTTGACTGTACAGCAGATATCTAAAAACATATGCTTCTGCCATCACCTTGACTCTAGGATTTGGGAAAACATCTCACAGTCATACTGTGCTGTTGGCTGATTCTCCATTTTCCATTTCCTGATATATTTCAAGACAGTGCCCCAATCTTTTTGTTCCAAACTGACACCATGATCCTCTTGTGTCATGACTTTTACAGAGGCTTCTCTGAAAAAAATTAAAACACACGTTGTTGAAATCTGTAGGGGAAAAAATGACCCCAGAGAAGTAATGGCTCTTTGGTTTACAACCATAGAAGTTCTTGGGGTGGCATATGCATTTTCTCATTCAAAGTCTAATCATAGCAATTTGTGTCAGTCACGGAAGACTGCTTGGGGTGGATTCAAAATGCCACCTGCCCACCTACTTGGCATTTAAGTTTGCTGTACACTGTGCATAAAAGTACAAAATAAATAGGTATTAAGTTAGCATTTTGATGACTCTGGGATCTTTAACAGGCACAGAAAACAACAGAATCCCTTGGTGCCTTTACACGTGGTGTCATGTATATGTTGAAGAGAAACACTCTGGAGGGTGTGTGAAGGGGCTTACTAAAATGTTCTTTCCTTTCTGTGCAACTGAATGAGATAAGGTAATTTTCTCAAATGTATATTTTAGGAGTTTTTCATTGTTAAGTAGAAATGTAAGAAGTCACAAAACTAGGGGAGAATGTTGATTTCATATCTACACTATTAATCACTCACAAAGGGTGATGAAGATTTTACTGGCCTGAACAGAAAGATTTCCATTGTCTGCAAAGTGTTATGCATCTATATTACTATGCTAATGACTACGTTGAGGCAATGGCTACCAGTGTTCAAGTATTTCTGAAGCTGACACTAGTTCTTGGCAGAAACCTATTATTTGTATATCAATTATGGTAAATAAAAAATACAGAGTTTAGCAAATAGAAATGTTGTTAGCCTGAAGTGTCCCACAGAACTAGAACATTTGATTCAAAGGAGTAACACACAACAAAGAAATTACCCTCTGTGAATCTATTGCTATGACGTGTACAGTTTCTACACTGCTAAGAAATGAAATGAAAAACATTCTTTCTTACAATGTGACACCTTCATCAATATTCAAGTAGAGACATTCTAGAAATAATTAGTTATTTCTACATGGGTCTGAATCAAAGTCTAACTCTGAATATTACTAAAGTTTGACTGAAGACATCGTGAATATTATCTTTTCTCCTCTGGGAACAATCAAGTCTGTCTTTGCATTTTGGAGCTGTCTTCTCTTTCTTTAAATTAGTTTAATTAACTCCTGCAAACTGAAGATAAAATGGGTTGCAGAGCTGTCTCATCAAGAAGCAACTTTGGTCAATTTAGGTCATTAAGATCTTATCAAACTCTCACACTACTGCTGTTCTCAGAGGAAAGGATTTTGTTAGGTTATTTTATTTTAACTCAGCAAAATCTTACAGAGAATAAACAGTCCAGATATTAGCAAGCAGGAGGAAGTGTTTTATGTTCAATTTAGATACAAAATGCAGGAATAAAGTTGGCCCTATCTCTAGCCAGACTGTTATTTCTCAGAGCCCAGACACAGAGAAATAAGAGACATGCAAATTGTCGTGGTTTAACCCGACCGGCAGCTAAACACCACGCAGCCGTTCGCTCACCCTCCCCCCTCCCTCTCTGGGACGGGGGAGAGAAATGGAAAGTGAAGCCCGTGAGTTGAGATAAAGACAGTTTAATAAGACAGGAAAAAAAAATAACAAAAATAATAATAACAATAATAATAATGATGATACAATGGTGACAATACGAAAGTAATAATAGTATGTACAAACAAGTGATGCACAATGCAATTGCTCACCACCCGCTGACCGATGCCCAGCCTAACCCCGAGCAGTCCGGCCCCCTCCCCCCGGCTAGCCACCCCTATATATTGTTTAGCATGACGTCAGATGGTATGGAATACCCCTTTGGTTAGTTTGGGTCACCTGTCCTGGGTCTGTCCCCTCCCAGCTCTTACTGCACCCCCCAGCCTGCCCGTTGGCAGGACAGAGCAAAGGCTGAGATGTCCTTGGCTTAGTATAAGCACTGCTCTGCAACAATTAAAGCATCGGGGTGTTATCAGCACTCTTCTCATTCTAAGCCAAAACACAGCATTCCACCAGCTACTAGGAAGAAAATTAATTCTGTGCTAACTGAAACCAGGACACAAATGTAGAGTAATTTAGATCTAGCAGAAGCGCATCTGTAGAACTTGATAGAGTTCTATAGGTGAGGAGTTAAACTGCATTACATAGCATGTGCCATGTTCCTTTGCATGACAAACTAGGATTAATAAATGTGAGTCTTAAGAAGTGTTAGACCAGATAGAAAATATTTAGATGGCTAAAGTTCAGGTAGGATTCTTCTCAACTTGGATATCAACTCCAATTGCAATCCCAGCTTAGATACTAAATTCAAAATTAAAGTCCTAAAATCTCAATGTCAGCACATACCTAAAGGCACTATCCACTTCCCCTTACATACAGAAGTTCCCTCAGCATCTCAGGGCTATGACTGCTCCCACAAAGCAAAAACAGACTGCTAGTTTCCATCCAGCTCTATACACCTGAAACTGATCCCCCTGAAAGGTTTGGGGTAGTTCACAGGAGTAAGTCCCAGGCACCATACCTCATATTACAGGGTGTCTGCTTCAGAAATACTCCAGTTCCACCAAAAATCACAACAAGCATCATGGTACTTTGAAAGAAAAACAGCTGTGTTATGGTTTCCCAGGCCTCTTACAGCTTTGTGAAAATGTTTTTTTATAGGAAATAAATGTCAGTTTTGCCCTTGCCAATAAAAGGTTGAAAGCACTTGTCAGTGACAGAATATATTCTATACTATTTTATATTCTCAGTATAATCAAAAAGTGGAAAGGGAAGTTAACTCAGAGAATGAGCTGCCTATGTGTTCATGGGAGAGAAGATGCTGGTAGGGCCTCTTTCTAGAAGTCATCTACCTGGTACTGCTAGTACATCAGTGAAGCATGAGAAGGCGTTAAAATCTGAAACTCCCATACTGGAAAATTCTTGGACTTTCCACCAGTGTTTCAGATCATGGCCTACATTCTGTTTCACAAGCAATTACATCTGCCACATCACTGCAGTTTACAGTCTGGCTTTGTCCACAGTCTGGCTGCATCCAGCTTGTGCTTCAAAGGGATTTAGCCATCAGCCAATTCCTTTGATCCTTGAAAGGGACGGATGAATGATCTTTGCACTGGTTTGGACTTGATTTCTGAGCACAGAAGATCCCTTGAACAGTTTGTGCCACTAAGTCAGCAAGTCAACATATATAAATCAACTGAAGGGGATTTGCTCTGAGCTCATCAAAGCATGGGATTAGCCTTGTATGTTGTGGGACTCCACTTTCTTTGAATTCTGGTTGTGTTTCATGTTCAGATGAAACATTTGAACAAAGGCATCTGAAAGGGCTGAGGCTCAGCTGCTTGTGTTGATCTCAGATTACTCCACTGGGATCACTTGTTTTTCCCTTGCAACAAAAAAGAGCCAAGTACCACTCAGTTACAACCCTTGTTCAGGTTAAGAGTTGTGGGCTTCAACAGATCTGTCATTAGACCTGTTCTGTATTTTGATTTATATTCTATCCAAAAGTATTTGGTTCTTTTGGCAGCCTTATCTTCTTAATGTTCTTTTCTTTCATCTTGGTGAAAAGTGTTTGTTCCTTCCCTCTCTCTCACTCCCCTCTCTCCCTGCGCCCCCCCCCCCTCCCAGTGCATGGGGTAATCCACTCATTCATCACTGCAGAGGCCTCCTCTGTGTCCCCTTGTCCTGGGGGCTATGCTGGAAGACAGCCCCTGGCCCCCCAGCCCCAGGTCTCCAGTCTTCCTCCTCAACCCACCACCCTTTTCTTCCCCCTGATCTGCTCCCCTGTGACCCCCTCCCCAAACTGACCATGTTGTCTAGAGGCCATTCATTTCAAAACTGGGCCCTGCAGTTACCTCTAAATGTTTGTGCTCCAGTTACTCCATTTCCTCACTCTCTTGTCCTACCAGGCACCAAAAGATATGGTATCTTGTCACACAGAGGAGCCTTTAATCACCTCATAGTGAGCCTTCACCTGTACTTCAACTCATAGGTGGCATATGCAGGAATATCCTTCATAGGTGAGCATGGGCACACCATGGGTATTTCCACCCTGACTTTTCTGTGGTAAAAGGGAGATTCTGACACACGGGTACCCCAAGTACTTCAGGTCACTGACTGTACCACTTCGAGGAGAGGTGGTACAATTCTGAGGAGAAGTCTCAGAATTGCTCTGCTCAGTGTCACACTACAGTTCCTCTGCCACACGTCTAAGCCACCAACCCTCATGCTCCTCCTTCATCGTCCACCATCACCAGCTATTTGTCCTCCTTATCTTTCATTTTCATTAATCCCTCTCCCCTTCCAAAGGATTGGCATTTTGGTTAGAAATGGTTAGTTCACCACCCTAAAAGGAGACTGACAAGAGGTCTCTCTCATCTTCCCATGCACAGGGAAAAGTATTGACTGAAGATGCTTTGTCCATCAATGTTCCTCATGTTCCAAAAGCCTCTTTACTTTTCCTGCTAGTACAAATGCCCCTTATTTTTGGTATTTCTGCTTTCCTTTCAAAAGAAAAAGCTATAACAATCCATTCAGGAAAAAATGTGAGAAACAATTTCATCCCACCATGAAATTCTGCAACTGCAAGTACTGCCTCCCCAAACCCTTCACAAACAATTATTTGGGAAAACCTTCCATCCATTCATGCTTTTGGTTTGACCAACAATATGTACCTCTGTATTTTGGATGAATATTTATTATGTTGCAACCATTTAGTTTCATAAAGAAATGTGACAGCTTTTAATGTAACACAACATTTACATAAATAATGTTAAATACTCTGAGTATATTAAGATTACTTTAATCCATAATTCTTTAATAAGTACAAAAAAGCTCTAAATTATTATTATTTGAAATGGAGGCTTCACACAGTTCAGATAAAAAATTATCATTCCCAGTTATCCTTTACTTTCTTCATTTTTCTTTTACTTTGATAGCCAAACATTTCAATTACTCAAAAGGCAGAATTAATAAAATTCATATTATGATTTAGGAATTTATTATAAAATAATCTAAAAACTAAATTAAATTAAATTAACAGATAACATGAAATAAAAAGAATTACAGCTATTTTTACTTTGTCTTTTAAAAAATGTTATCCCATATTTCATAACTAGTGTGTTCTTTAGTCTACAGTTCCTTATAAGCACCTCGAAGTTAAGAATAAGGTATTGCTTTGTGCTTTAATGATACCTTATGTCTGATAGCACTGGAACTTTTCTAAAGTGCTACAATTAAACAGCTGAGAAAGTAAGAAATTAAAACACAAGAATTTCTTTCCTTTTGCCTATTCATTTTTTGTTGTAGTTTTCATTTTAATGTACTATAATTGTATTTGAATTGTGTCTTGTTCTTCACGTAGAGCTTCTCTGTTCTGAATTCCCACATTCATATATATCTGCCACCTCCCATCACATTTTTGTACTTCCCATCATATTATTTTACACAACCAAACTGTGTCACAAATAGGAGCCACAGAAATTTGATTCAAAGCTTTAGTTTGAAGGTTGTTTTCTTTAAGGAATTTCGAAAGTAAAGTTGCAACAAGACAAGTGTGGCTCAAATTCTAACACTGACTTGATTTCTACTTTTCAATTTCATATTACATGTATTAAACACAAGTTGAGAATTTGACACAGAGGGTAGAGACTATTTTGGCATAGGCCTGGAAACTTGTAGTTTCTGTCCTACTTTAAAGCTCTCTTGTATTCCTGGAAGGCACTCCAATAAAAATGACAGTCCATGCAGATAAGAAGAAGGTGCCAAGAATAGACAGCAGATCCCTGTGGTAAAAAGAACATGAAATGAAGTATGAAAACACAAAATAATTGACTATGTGATGGAGTATCTAGACATGTGCATCTGAGAACAGAAGAGTTTGGAGAGAGCAGGGAGGAAAGTGGAAGTGCCATAACGAGGTAGGGTCATCCATGAGGCAGACCCAAGCAGATCTCTGGTAACGAGGACCACAGGTAGAACCACCACAGACAGAGGACAATTCTTGTCAGGAAAAAGTCAAAGCTGATCACAGGTTCAATTCTCACAGCAGCAGTGATGAGTGCAGATGCACTTTTTCACAGAGAGACTAAAACCCACAATCCCTTAGTGGATGAGCCAGACACTCTGGAAGGAGGGGAAAGCAGACCTCAGGCAGGAACAATTGCTAACATTTCCATTGTTTTATTATAAAAGGAAGTTCATGTGATGAAATTAAATTGACAAGAATAGTTTAACCACGGTTAGATTGCATTCCTACATCTTAACTTTCCTGTTCTGAAAACCTTTTACTAAAATCAAACATCAAGAAGGTAATTTTTATGTGATTCATGCAGATCTTTTCTTCTTTGCCTCTATTTTTTATTCTACCACACACAGACAGAATATTTCTCTTATTGATATAATTGGAAACACTGCCATTGATTTCAGTAGAAGGAGGATCCAGCATAGCATAGGTGGGTAACTGAGTTTCCATGGGATATCCATTGTCACGATTCATTTCCAGTATCATGCAGACCTATTACCAGAACACAAAGTACCATATGACAATTACAGTGTTAAAGATCAGTACATTGCAATCACATCCAAATTGTCAGCATTAGTGTAGAGCCGTGCTTAAAGAGAAAACTGCTCTGTTGCAGAAAAATGCATAAAGAATAGAAGTAGCTGGATGATTTTATTGTTCAATAATTTATGCAATGCCTGATTTTCTATAGGAGACCATCAGAAATTATCTAAACCGTCATATTCACTCTAGTTAGTGTTTCATGTAGTTCAAATTCATATAATTCTTTATTGAAGCTACCATGTGAGCTCCATAAACCCGCATGGCAACAATGCTAAGGTTTCAAAGCACTTTCATAAAACAGCTGTACAGAGTCCATTTCAAGCCTCGGAAATGAATAGCTATTTTGACAGCCAAGGCAGTGATGCTGAGATACTAAGAACAACTTTCCACATCATTAAACACAGCCTTTCCCCCTTGCTAAAGTAGCTGATAATAAAGGGCAGGCTACTTTTTGCCATGACAGCTTCTCAACAGTTCATTTTGTAGTTCTCAACAGCTCATTTTGTAGGGTATTAATCAAAAATGTCTTTTAACCTTTCAATAAAATGATTTTTGTTGTTGTTGTTTGTTTGCATAATGGGCCAGGTATAACGTTCACCAAATTGACACACCATGATAGACAACTGTATTACTGCAGTTTATTGAATTTGGGATTAGGTACATTGATCTTCCAAAAACTTCAACCAGTTCAAAACTCACCTCGAGTACTGTGTGCAGTTCTGGGCACCACAGTATAAAAAGGACATGAAACTGTTGGAAAGTGTCCAGAGGAGGGCTACGAAGATGGTGAAAGGCCTGGAGGGGAAGACGTACGAGGAACGGCTGAGGTCACTGGGCCTGTTCAGCCTGGAGAAGAGGAGGCTGAGGGGAGACCTCATCACAGTCTACAACTTCCTCGTAAGGGGGTGTCGAGAGGCAGGAGACCTTTTCTCCATTAACACTAGTGACAGGACCCGCGGGAACGGGGTTAAGCTGAGGCAGGGGAAATTTAGGCTGGACGTCAGGAGGGGGTTCTTCACAGAGAGGGTGGTTGCACACTGGAACAGGCTCCCCAGGGAAGTGGTCACTGCACCGAGCCTGTCTGAATTTAAGAAGAGATTGGACTGTGCACTTAGTCACATGGTCTGAACTTTTGGGTAGACCTGTGCGGTGTCAAGAGTTGGACTTGATGATCCTTAAGGGTCCCTTCCAACTCAGGATATTCTATGATTCTATGATTCTATGAAAACCTAACTACCTTCCCAAACGCAGCCTAAGTGTGTTTAATGACACAGCACAGTCAGTGTGGTATCCCCAGCATACCTCTTCTTTATAGGAAAACTTAGTTTAACATCCTTGTGTGTTCTTTACCTTCAGTGAGATCACTGAAATTATCATGAGATCTCATAAGTGCTTTCTGAACAGCTGAATCAAAACTGAAGAATGACAATCAATCTCTGAATCTTATGGACTGAAGAATGTAATTCCCTTCTTTGGCCCTGTACCAATAGGTGAATCTGAATGAGCTTTTTATTCAGACATGGTTTAAAACACTGCCTGCACTCACGAATAAGTCTTGTTCACCCCAAATGAGAAAGAGTCATGAGAATGGACTTCTGTGTTCCAGTGATTTTCCATCTGTATTGTTACTTGTTTGCTTGAATTGATTTTCAGCTCAAAAGAGGCATAAAAGTTTAGCAAAAACCCAGGTCAGGATAGCTGCACCAAGATAAATCTGTGCATGCTTTGCCACATTTGTACGTGACCTGATCAGAACAACCTGCTCCATGAACAAGTACTTGGACCTACACTAGGAACTCCAGAGCTAAGGCTGAATCTGCACCTTGTAGATATATGATAAGGATGGAGCATAAAGAGCTATTTGGACATCAGGCTTTGACCTACCATTCAAATTCTTTGAGTTCTTTTTCTCTGGAGAAAGGGGAATACTTGTCTATGGAGCTCAGCACTAGATAACAATAAAAACAGACAAGGAATAAAATAGGAAAAAAAGGCCATGTATGCAAGCAGCACAATATACACAGCAAAACAATTGTGTTATGAAAGAACAAGCATGAAACAAGTGACCTATTTTTTTTCTTTATTTATCAATTTAAGAACTTGCCAGAAAGAGACTGTGGGAGATGATAAATAGGTTGTCTCCTTATTTTTATTGAGCATTGTAAAGTCAGTACTGTAGGCTAAGAAGACAAAAGTAGGAGATCTGAATTCCAATAATTTCCTGGGTATTGTAATGGTGCAAACAAACTGAATTTTCTACAGCAGGGAACACACTTGACAGTGTTGAGTCCACTGGGATATGAGCATACTGATTAGGAAGATATTGCATACACTGTTTATCTACACCCAGGCTGAAAAATAAATGAATAGAAAAGAACATTTAGTACCTTTTGAAACATTAACTTTTAAGGGTCCCATAAAGTGCAGCTGTTCTTAAGGAGTGTAAAACAAAGACTTACCATTATAAGCATCCTGAGATTTATTTCAATGAAACATTTTCCATGTGCAGAAATTCACAGTTTTATCATGGGGATGATTTGTTTTCTTTCAGAAAAGATTTGGAAATTAATGAAATTTAAACATGCAATTACACAGTTCAGAATTTTTATTAAGGAACTTCTATTTACATTTACAAGACATAAAACTATAAGAGCATAACTATAAGTTAATTATGTTAAGATATTTTCAAGATATAGAAAAAAATACAAATTCCCAAAGTGCCTGAGAAGAAATATATTTTAACTTAAATTCTATGTCCCTGGGATTTTGAGTTATAAAAAATAAAATCAAAATTAATCTACATACGTTTTGGAGAGGTCAAAAGGGCACAAATGTATAGAATAGAAAATAATCTTCCACACAGATACACTCCTAATAGTATTTCCCAGCTTCTACACATCAGAGTTTAACTCCAACATTCATTTCTATTTAAAAACAAATTACTTATTTATAGTATTTATAATGAAGACAAGCAGAAGCTAGCAGAAAAAAAAATAAAATAAAATAAATTGAAGTGCAATATCAGTACTTGGATATCCAGGACAGAAACTCTTCCAGTCACATGCTGATCCTCTTTTTTTTTTTTTTTTTTTTTTTCTGAAGCAGAAGCTACTAATCTTCTGGTACAACTACTGTGGCCAAATCTGGGTTTAAAGCTTCATCACTCTACAAAAGCATTTGATGTTGACGAATGAAAAATGAATTTCATGTCAGTGCAACTGAAACAATTCAGTTCTGGCCAGGAAAATGTCCTTCATGTGAAGAATAGCAAAGCAGATATTTTGCAGGGTCGATAGGCTAACAGTGTACTTTCAACTTAATGTTTAAAAAGGGGAAAAAATAAAGGAACACTTCATCGACCTGTATCCATGTCTTATCTTCTTATTATGTATTTTTTTCTGCTTCAGTCCTCTTTTTGACATCTTAATACATCATTTGCAATCATCCAAGTTCTCCTAGGAAAACCTTGCACCTACATGTACTTCATTCCGTGTCACCATTCAGAGTTGCCTAATATCCAGCTTTTCTGCAATCAGTATTTTCCAGTAATATTTATAAAACTTGGTAGACAGCAGACACACAGCAGACACTAAAACAAATTACTTTCAGATTTTCCTTTATTTTCTTTAACTTGTAAGTTGCATATTCTTTACTAGAGATATTTCTAGTCCATCTCTTTTCTCTCCATATTTTGATTTTATTATTATGTCCAGAAAATATCAACTTCAATTCATCCTCTATATCTTTTAGGTTTATTTTCTTAAAAAAGTATACTGTATTTGGTTTGGAAATAGTGAACTATAAAAGATGATAGCAGGTTCCTCTTGAAGCATTCTCTAAAGTGATTATAAATCCTGCATAGAGAAAATGTTATTTCCACAAGGCCTTGTGTTTTAGAATCTCTCTCTCTCTCTCTCTCTCTCTAATATATATATTAATATAAATAATATATATATATATATTTAATAGAACTGTGTTTCATTTCCACAGAGGCTGAGAAGCCTTTTCTAGTGAATGCTACTGGGCTTGTCTACCTCTGGTGCTCTCTAAACTAGCAGTAATATTGACTGCATTCTTCATATGAAAAGCTTGACTATAGTTCCTTTATGGCAATTAGAAAAGCCACATGGCCAGAAAACATTGAATGGATGAGTTGTCTGTGTGAGTTTGAACAGAAGTTACAGGGGGAAGGAGAAAGATACGTGTTAAAACAACCCCAGTGCTGCCCACCAGAGACTCTCCTTCTCCAGACATCTCCCTGCCCTGAAGGATTCTAAAAACACAGGGCACCTTAGCTGGCCAGATGCACTCCTCCCAATTCCTACACTGACACCCATTCTCCTGGCTTATGCTCCTGCATGAGCAGCCCTGCTTTTGCTGGTGTCTAACACATCAACCTACCGTAAGCACCTGCCTCAAAAGTACTGTTTTGACTATTAATGGATTATGAGGTGCACAGTTCAGATGTAGACATAAAAAGGAATCCCACTTAAGTTGATAAATAGTAACCCAACACTTCCTAGGAATTACTGTATTTGATTTAAATAACACTAATTCTCTAGAAATATTTTTTATTTTTCAGTAATTTGCTTCAAATACCCTTCATGGCCTTATATGTTTATTTGGACAGCTATGAGTTTCTCATCTTTTTTTTTTTTTTTTTTTTTTTTTAATTAATGGTCTTCAAAATGATACACCGATTAGCTCTCCCCTTTTCTTGCAGTATTCTGTAATTCTAGAATTCTATCCAAATCACCTTTAAAGATATTGTGAGATCCCTGGTGTGTTTTCCCACAAAACCACTCCTCAGTGTTCTCTCCATCCTAACCCAAGATTCATTAGTGCTACACCAGAAAATTTTGCGTTGCTTACCTTTCCTTAAACAAAGACTTCTCTTTCCTATACCACTTTTTGTAGGAATAAAACTCCAAGGTCGTCCCCCCATTCCGCACCCCCCATTCTCCCCTCCCCTGACTTTGGCTGATATCTCTAAGCCTGTAATAAAGCTCTCAACCTTTTCATAATTGGCCATGTATCAGGTGAGAGTAAAACTTGCTTCCTGCTAGAATTTTAACAGGAATTTTGTCAGAATATCTTTAAATGTTTCCAACAAATAATTTAAAATGTTGAAACTTCAAAAATTTATGGTTTTACTGGCAAGTTCCACTGCCTTAAGCACAATCTCAACACTGGCAAAAGGAGGAAGAGGAAATATGGAAGACATGCACAAGCTTATATGTTATTTTTCTTTTTTTGGAACAAGTAACAATGTCCATAAACATTGAGGCTAGGGGGAGTAGGGAATGTCCCATGAACAATTGTGAAATTTGTTCTTCCTGATAAGTTTTTCCATTCATTTATCAGGAATAATGCTCCTTACAAAGGTTATGCATACTCACTGACCATTCAATGTACAGTTTAATCAGTCTTAATATATCACATTGTGTAAGAATCTCAGATATTGAATAGTCTCACAATTTAAATCACATACATTGACATGGCTGATTTTTTTTTTTTTTTGTGCTTAAAATGTGATGTTTGTTTTATACAATACTAGTAAAAAATAAGCATACCTGTAAGATCTGGATAATTAAGAATGTCTCAAGCCTATTGTTGTTGTCACAGGTATAGCTCCTATTTAAGGGTTTACAGGATTTTATCAAGGATGAGAGAGGTATCCTTTCTGTATTTTGAATTGTACATTGGACTGTACAAATGAAAGTATTATCTATTTCAATTTATGGATATAGAATGTAAGACAAGGTCAAGTAATTAGATAGTATATAAGTCAGCATCACAGCAACTGAACATCTGCTTGAAGGTCTTAAACACATATGTTGTGTTTAAAACAACTTGTGATGTTACTGTCTCTAATCGCTAACGACTATTTGCCAATAGTAAATCAAGTTCTGTTACCGTTTCACATAATGAACCTTCACTCTTTATATGTAGGTGTCTTGCACTGACTCATGGATCCTTCTACCTCTAACATGCCTACAGACACCAAAATCTTCCCAGAAGGAGATTAAGCTTTAATGCACATCAAAATAACTCACATAGCAAGAAACAGTGGGAGTAAAGATAATTTTATATAGTCAGATTTAGTTGTAAATTGTAATGAGAGTTTAAGATGTGACAAAAGGCTTGGTATAATATGAATGAGTTGTGTAAAAGAAGATCTGATGATTTTCTTACTAATGAAAACATTTGCAAACATGGGAATCAGGAAGCATAGTGAAGAATGAAGATAATCAAGATTCTGTGATAACCCCAAATCAAAATTATTTGATAACCCCAAATGTGCTTCCTTTCAATTATTTCTACAGAACATCACACTTCCAAATATATCATTTCTGTTTACAGCACGTCACTGCCAAGTTGAAAATCAGAGGAAGCAGAAAATATTTATTTCATATCATGTAAGTGGTATTTTGCAGATATGACTTTATGGGATGATAAGGATATAGGTAGCCATTATCAAGGGTGGTGGTGACAACAACAACACACAAATGAACCATAGATTTTTTCAATTTTGTATTAAGTTTTCTTTGTTTGTAGATAGTTTTTTTTTTTTTTTTTTTTTTTTTGGCTGCTAAATGTTATGGTATCATTGTAGGAAAATAGCAATTTTTAGCTATACAAGTTGAGAATATGTTCTTTTAGCTGCCGCAAGAGTTTGACTGAAAAAAAAAAATAATCTCATAGAAACCAAAGGCACTTAACTTTTAATCATATACGAATAACTAGTCTGCAGCCATCACAAGATTGCCAAGATAGCAAAGACTACAGCAAGTAAGAAATTGGTATCTTTTCAGATAGACAAGAGATACCAAAATTATGAGAACAAGTGATATTAACTGGGATCAACTCCTACATTGATGTTTCTAGCTGACTGTTATAAACCAGTATGCATTTAAAACACTCACAATTTTAGAAAATCAAACAAGAAAGTAAACAAAAAGTCCTTATATTTGTCCTGTAAAAGATGTTAAGGACAGTTTGACACAAATGGCTTCTTTGTATTAGCTAATGTTTACATATACCATAGAAATAAGCTGGTGATACCTACTTTGGCTCCTTTAAGCATTGTGATAATTTGACCGCCCAGGACATTACCTGCTGAGGAATAACTCTTATCACCTTGCTTATTTGAGCAACCTTCTAACATTTTGACATTTACAAAGAATATGATGATCTCAAGAGAAGATACATATTTTTGGTGCAGACAGAAGCCACTGTCATTGTACACTACTCATTCTGACCTGTTTTAAACAACTTTGTATGCCCAAAATAAGCAATAAGCAATGTTAACTGTTATGTTTCTCAGAGAAGATACCAAATCCTGTCCTATATTCTTCAGCATATAATGGGATAGGCAATACAATCAATCCCTCTATCTTTCTAACACAGAAAAACAAACAAACAAACAAAAAAAACTTTCTAGTAGCTTAGAGATACTGAAATGCTGTTGTTATCTTCCAGGCAAACCAGCACAATAACAACCTTATAATACTAGAAATGTACTGGGTCTATATATTAATGTTTCAGTAGAGAAGAGGCAGTGTGTAGGTAGCATCGGGGAGAAAGGTCCAGGAGCTGCCCCCATTTTAGGGGAAATACAGTTCCAGCTGACTCCAATAAACCTACCCCAGGACACTGCTGAGCCCATCAGTGAATTTGGTTGTGCTTCTGTGAAAGCATGTTTAAGAAAGGATAAAAATGACTGCAGAGGCTGTGAGAGAGAAGAGTGATAAAAAAAATGTGAGAAAAACAACTCTACAGACACCAAGGTCAGCAAAGAAGGAAGAAGAGGAGGTGTTCCACATGTCAGAACAGAGATTCTCCTGCAGCTTATGGAGAAGACAATGGTACAGCAGGCTGTTCCCTGCAGCCATATGGAGTAATAGGGTACCACAGTGGAGCAGATCTCTGTGCTGCAGCCCACAGAGGAGACCCCAGTGGAGCAGGTGGATCTGGCCTGAAGGAAGCTGCAGCCAATGGAGAGCCCCAGTGAAACAGACCCTGGGCTGGAGCTGCAACTTGTGGAGAGGAGCCCCTAGTGGAGCAGAAGGTCTGGTAGGAGTTGCTGCCCATGGGGGACCTACACTGTGAAGCAGTCTGTTCCTGAAGTCTGCTCCTGGACCCATACTGGAGCAGTTCTTACAGAGCTGCTGCCTGTGGGAAGTCCACATAGGATTAGTTTGGGAAGGATGACATCCTGTGGGAGGGACCCCATGCTGAAGCAGGGTAAGAGTGTGAGGAAGAAGAAGCAGTGGAAATTAGGAGTTATAAATTGACTGCAACCCCCATTCCCCTCAGCTACCTGGGGAAAGGAGGTAGAGGATTCAGGAATTAAGCTGAGCCTCGGAAGAGGAAGGTAATTTTTGTATTTGTTTTTCATTATCATATTTTGTCATTAACTGGCAATAAAATAAATTAATCTTCCCAAGGTTGATTATGTTTTGCCCATGACAGTAACTGATAAGTGATCTCCCTTTCTTTATCTTGACCCATTAATTTTTTCATCTTATTTTTCCCCCTGTCCTGCCAAGGATGGAGAGTGAGAGAGCAACCTGGTGGGCATAAGGCAGCCAGCCAAGGTGAACCCACCAAAGAAGGCAATTTAAATTGTAAGAGTGATAGAGAAAAAAGATGTATGTGAAAGTGGTTTCTCAAATAAATAAATGGGATTTTAAAATGTCACGTCATCAGGCTATAAAATCCAGAATCTAACAATTCTGGCAGAGAAGTATAATTTTCTTCTTTTCCCAAATCATTACTTGGAGTCGAACCATACATCTTCATTTGAACCACTTTTAACATTTCTTTATTGACTTAGGTTTTAATTAATTTAAATTTTGACCCACTTTTGAACAACTGGCACAGAGTTTGTTTCTAAACTAATTCACTGTTTCTAAATGTAAGGAAGAATAAACAATGAAGCAGACAAATTCCTACTAAGATAAATTTTAGTGCCTCAATCTTTCACAAAGAGAAAAAAATTGGATGAAAAACTCTGAATTCTCACTAATCCTTTTCATAGAATTGATTTATTTTCTTGATTCTCTGTGCTTCATATCTATCATATGTAATTCTAATGACAATGGCAGGCAGTATTAGATTGCATGGAATTGAAACAATAGTTGCATAAATCAAGTGAACGATATATTCAGGCCTTAGTTCCAGCATTTTATTCTTGTTGGTGTTAATGGGAATTACATATGCATATCAAAAGAAACAAAGAGTGCAACCAACCTGCTCAACTTCATTAAACTAAGATCAAATCCTTTCATACATACCTCTAGAGAGTCCTTCATTCCACCATCCCAGATGAAGTTAATGTTTAACTAAACTAATATTTAACTTCATCTGGGATGGTGGAATGAATGACACTAAGCAAGTCCTTGTCCATTAGGATGATTCTAGATAGCAAACTGCAAGATAGGTACTGAAGATGAGTAAAGATATATGTGATGAACCCTGAACTGAATTTTAAACCTTGAAGATGTTCACCTTCAAGAAGCAAGCTCTGGCTTCACAGAGAGAGTACAGAGCTGCAGTTGACATCTGCAGGGAGAAAACAAGAACAGCCAAATCTCAAATTGAATTGACACTGGCCAATGTTCTGTCAAACAAACAAACAAAAGGCTTTTTTAAAGTATGCCAACAGCAAGAGAAGGTCTAGGGAAAACATTGGAGAGATGCTTGATGAAGATGGTCAGCAAGCAATTAAGGATGTGGAAAAGGCAGAGGCATTTAATGTCTTTTCTGCCTAAATTTTTAAAGATTGATCTTGGGCTGCCCAGACCTCAGAGATGGAGGACCATGAGTGGGGGAGCAGTGACTTTCCATCTGTGGTCACTGCAATTGTAAGGGACCATTTGTATCAGCTGAATGTTCGAAAGCCTGTGGGGCCTGAGAGAATTCACCCCAGAGTACTGAGGGAGTTAGTGGATGTTACAGTCGGACTACTCTCAATAATTTACCAAAGGTTTTGGGAGTATGAAGAGGTCCCTGCTGACTGGAAGCTAGCCAACATTATGCCAATCTACAAGAAGGGAATAAAAGAAGACCCAGAAACTGCAGAAGAGTTAATTAATAACTTTTCCAGTGCCTGGAAAAGTTATGGAGAAGATTATCCTGGGTGTCACTGAAAGGCACTTAAAGAACAAAGCAATTTTCAAGTTTAGTCAGCATAGGCTCATGAATTAGTAATTTGACATTCTGTGGTAAGGTCATTTGCTTGGTTGATGAAGGAAGGCAGTAGACATAATCTTTCTGGATTTTAGTAAGGCCTTTGATGCTGTCCCTCACAACATCCTTCCAGACAAATTGTCTAACTGTGAGATAAAGAGGTTTTCTCTATGCTAGGTGATGAACTGTCTTGGCAGTACAGCTTAAAGAGTTATAGTAAATGGAGCTTCATCTGGTGGGTGAACTGTCACCAGAGATGTTCCCCAGGGATCAATACTAGGGCCAGTTCGGTTTAATAATTTTATCAGTGACCTGGATGCAGGGCTGGCGTGCATCCTCAGCAAGTTTGCTAATGTCACTAAACAGGGAATGTTGACTCCCTGGAGTGATGTCTTGCAGAAGGATCTAGATAGATTCAAGCAAGAGGCCTTGCAGAAGGATGTAGATATATTGGAGCACTGGGCAGTCATTGACAGCATGACATTCAAGAAAGGAAAATGCTGGGTTCTGCACCTGGGATAGAGTAATGCTGTACTGGGCATGGACTGGGAGTTTGAGGGACTAGAGAGCATCTCAGCAGGAAGGGATCTGGAGGTGCTGAATGACAGCTGGCTCAACCTGATTCAGCCTTGGCAGCCAGAGGGCAGACCACATTTTGATGCAAGAGTGCATTAAAAACAGCATAGCTAGCTGACCAAAAGGTGATTCTCCAACTATTGGTGGAGAGTGTGCCATTGGTGTCACCTCACTTTGAATATGGTCTGCAGCTCTGGGATACACAATATAAAAAGGATATTAAGATACTTGAATACTGGAAGAGGAGGGCAACAGAGCTCATAAAAGGACTGGAAAACATGTCCTATGAGAAGAGGTTGAGGACACTAGAGTAGCTCTCAACATGAGAATTTTGCCTTCAAGTTACCACTGTGTACCATTATGCTCTGGTTTAGATTTACCCATTGAGTAAAAAGTATGTTATTTGAAGTTTTTGTTAAACTAGACATAGAAGCAGAAGATTAGAAGTCTAAAATGTAGAATGTTTTAAATGGATTGTAAATCTTATTGAAGTTACTAAATCACTTTTGTTACAGTTTCTCTCATTTATCCTTGTCTGCAGATGGCAACAAAAAGAAACCTGAGTCTTGCAGGCAAAGAACCTTCTTTTGAAAAACATCAGCCAAAAGTGTAATTGGAGGAAGATGTAATATTCACATGAAAACTATGGAAACAAGCCTACATTGAAGATAAATAGATTCTAAAGTACAGATTTAATGTATTACTTCTCTCTGAACAGGAAGAGGTCCATTTTGTTTGTTTGTTTGTTTGTTTGTTTGTTTGTTTTTCCTCAAACTTGGCTAAATTTCTTTTAGACATCTCTGATTTGGATGTTTGTAAATGGAAATGAATTATGTCCATTTGCTTCCAAACTACTCCAGTGCCCAGGAGTACTCTAGTACATATTTATTACATCCTGTGTAAATGGGAAGCCTGCTTTTTGAAATGTTTATTCTGGCTTTTCCTAGAAGAGAAAGCTAATGATACTAGTATAAGCAGCTGGTTCAGCAGTCCCAAATCTGTTTTGCTATTGAACACGTCTTTCATTTTTCTAAAAAGAAAAATAAGCATAGGCTTTTAACACAGGACTCTAGAAAATAAAAAGTAGGATCCTTCATCTGAACTGTTTGTATAATTCAACTTAGTTGCTGTGCTTAGGTGGATTGCACGCTTTCCAAAAGATAAGCAGCAGGATAAGAATCCCATTTTATTTGCTTTGTTACTCAAGAGAAATAAACCACTTTTTTAATGAAAAGTGGAAAAATAGCAGAACCCCTACCAATGGCTGACAAATAGAAAATCATACTTTTGTTAGTCACTGAATTCGCATAAATGAAAGAATTATTCTCTAGGAATATTAATGAAGTTGCCATTATGGTATCAAAATACAATTACATCTACTGATCTTCTAAACCTATTCCAAAACCTATTGAAACTGATGGATATTTTTAAAGGGATTCAGAAGACTAAGGAGATGTTCTGGATTGGGGGTTATTACTTAGCACCTCAATGGATGAGGCTCTTCACCATTTCGGAACTTGGGTGTTCCAACAGTAGTGGACCAATTGCCTACAGCAGGAGAACCTAAAATACAGCAACCATTTCACTTCTCCACAGTCTTCCTAATGAAAAGGATGGATGTTTCCAGAACCTTTGACAATTGTGCAAGGAGGAGAGGAGACCATGTGCACAGAAAGCACTTGGCTTCCCACCTTTCCAGGCTTGTAACCTAAAAATCATATCTGTACAGAATTTTGCCTCAGCACCAGGTTGGGGAAAATAAATCTGAGGAGAGTTGAGTTGTGCTTGTTCACATCCACCCTGACATAACTTACATACAGAGATTTTAGCACTAAGCATGACAGTTATCTTTGCTGTGAAGAGATAACCTAACCGTAAAGCTGTTTTGCTGCCTTTGCTTCCATGTCAAAAATGCCATGGTTTCTGTTCCAGCAAAGGCCAGCATGCTTATCAGCTCACCCTTTCATTGGCTGCCCAGAAATACTGCAATGACTTCTCTGCTATCAGTGTCTAATCTAGACAGATTTAGCCCATATACAGAACAGTAAAGAATGCCTTCATCTGCAGGTGGAATATTTTTGCTCACCTTGCTTTTTCCACTACAAATATAATTTAAAATGAATTCATTTTCTTATGAAATAAACCCTGCAATACTGTTGTCAGAGTCCTTAGAAGAAGAACTTTCCAACAGATCAAAAGACAAGCTGAAGTATTTAGGGCTTCACTGGAACAGAGAACAGAGAACATGTAACATCAGTTACATGTGGATATAAAGGAAAATAAGTTAAATTATCTGTGGAAAGACTGTAATCAATCAAATTATTTCTCTGCTTCAAAATTATTTCTTCACAGTTGGATTGTGTGGTGCACACAATAGAAGAAAAATGTATTTTTTAAATAGAAAAGAGAGGTGAGTCTAGTTCTTTGGGGGAAGCTAGCAATCCAGAACAAGATGGTGCTGTTTGGCATCATCTCTGAGTTAATAATTCTAATTTCAAAGCCTTATTTATCTCATTATAGGTTAAAACACCATAACATTAGGCAGTAAAATCACATAAAAGATAAACTTTGGTTTTAATGAGATTCTGTATTAACCTCATTGTCCTGAAAATAGTAACTACGTAAGAAACGTGCCTATCATAACTCATGTTTTCCTTAAGCAATCACCAATAAGCTAGATATTTTTGATTCTTTTCCACCTGGAGTTTTGTGTATCTGCAAACACATTCAGAAAAGCAGCTAGGAATTAATTAATTAAGCAGAAAACTTAGATTCCTCTCCATTACATGTAAATAAATACCTTCTCTGTCAATTAAGGAATTAATATCTTCTCTATCAAAATAAGGAATTAATTACCTGTGTCTGCTAAAGGAGCATATAAATCTTGTGATGAAATGACCTAATACTTTTCAAGCGATAAGAAAAGCACCATTGCTATTTTCAGAATTGCCCTTGGTAAAATAAAATAGAATAATATATATTTTCTCATGAAAAAAAAACTCACATTTACTGAGTAACTAAATCAATATTTTGATATAGTTACTTTTGTGGTTGCAATTATTCTTTCAGAATTTTAAGATCACCTGTTATCCATTCTAATACAGTGGGCTAATTTGGGAAAACTAATTATCTTTAGTGCATGAATGTTTGTTTCATGAAGTCACAATATCATTGTTTAACTCAATATTGAGTAAGTCAACCCCAGGCTGAAAAAAAAAAAAAAAAAAAAATCATTGACAGCAGAGTTGTTCCAGGACTTTTGGATATATTGGGAAAAAATATATATATATAAAAAAAAAAAAAAGTCTGATGTTAAATAAATAAATAAATAAAGGAAAACAATTTCACCACCTTTATCTGAAAAAGACAAGTCAATATAAACTGACAAAAATGCAAGACAGAAAAGTCTGGATCAAGATGACATCAACAACAACAACAAAAAAAAAAAAAAAAGGAGCTGTGAAGAAGTGGAGAAAAGTGAGAAAGAAGTATACAAAGTTCTTCAAACAGAGAGGTACTTTTCAATTAGGGGACAAACGAAGGTCAAAGCAAGGTAGATGAAAGATAAAGAGATAAGACTTCAACTTCTAGAGGGATTGATTTGAGGAAAGAAACCTAAGAGAAATGGTTTTCAAACTTGAACAGATGCTTACTCATACCACAGGGAGCAGTCCACAACAGTGAAGAAAACTTCACGTTAGTGATGACATGTAAATTGTCTTGTATCTATTTAACCTGTTTACTCTGTAACACTGAAGTTCTAAGAAAAGCTGGATTTAAGCCACTTGGAAGAATGAGGGGGCCAGTTTGAAATTTAGTACCTCAGCTCTTCTAATGGCCCTCTTTTCAGGAGATGGTACAAGTCAGAAGATTAACATACCAGTCACCAATCTGTAAACAAGTAGGATTATTCTACCTAATTCTAGTCTTCTAAAGTAAAGGGCTCAAACCAAAACAATCATATAGGTTCTGGAGAGTCATCAATATAGACAGACAGTATAGAAAGACTCTTTAATCAAACTCAGTAGCAGTATGTTGTCCCCCTGGGTTAGAAAGTGATGGCTAACCTTCTGAAAGTGTCTGTCTCTCCCTATTAACTGCAGAAAAACAAGCAACTAGGTATGTTCTCTCTATCTATTAAACAAATTAACTCAGGTGAGTCAAGTCATAAACTGAAAGATAGTATTTGGAATTGCTCTGACTTGAAAAATGTGAAAGTGTAGAGGATCTCTATGTGGTCCCTATGTGTGACCAAAAACATCCTGTGGCCAAGTTTGGCGAACAGCCAATGCAGTGATCCAGCCTTAAGCATTACCTAAATTCTAAACTACAGTGTTACTGCAATGTTAGTAGTATTTTCTTAATTGTGTTCTGATTATATTTTTCACATGTTATTCTCCTTGTGTCTCTTTTACTATTAATGAAAATATGTGTTTTAACACTGGCAAAGTTTCTGCCCTCTTCCAGTCTTTCATACTTGATTTCACACAGAGAAAGTTCCTACACAAGAATGGGCAAAATTACATGCATTATCCGTTCAGATTTGGAATAGCATAATGAGAAGAAAAATCACACAATTATGTAATGGTCTTGCCAAAACCAAATAACTTGAGTATCTGAGGCCCAGGCACAGTTTTCATGTTTGCATAACACATTTTACAAATGTCTATGTTATCAGCTTTAAAGGACACATTCAATCATTCTTTCACATATTCATCAGTTTTAAAGAATGCAGAAGTACCAGTACTGTGTGGACTTAGATTACTATTGTTCTATGAAACTTTGGAGCATCAATTACATGTTAGTTCTAAAAAGCTACATTTTGATTGTCATAGAATGAATCAGATGTCAAAGTGGTTTAAATTTGACTGAGATTCAGAACCAAGCCAGTAGGCATATGGAAAAATTATTGCATACAATGTGCACATAGGCAGCAGGTATCTGAAGGTACCTGAATGTCCCTGAAGCCGAATCTCCCTCATCTGCTTTTTTCTTCAGACTCTCAAGAATGTTTATGCAATTGCACCTTTTTGATCTTTGCAGTTCTTCTCTTTTCTTGAAGGTATTTCAGGGGAAGGACATTGTCCTCCGTTTATAATTAGTCTCTGGTGTACTAAAGTCTGAATTAGCTCATTCCAATTCAAGGAAAAGAAATTGTAGAAGAAAAATATCTTAGCTTTCAGGTAGTCTTTATGTAAGAAAGTCAGCAAGTTGCACTTGATGTTTCTTTCTGGACTGCTGCTTTTTCCCTGGGGAGACATGAAACAGGACATTGCCTTAAACGGATGGTTGTTGCCTTCTGAATTATTTACCAGCCAAATCAGTGAGAAGCTTTTGCTGCCATGAGAAAAATGAGTGTGCTGGAAGCTTTCCTGCTCCTCCTTCTCTTCCTCTTTTTCCTGTTAGAAATGGGCAGGAATGATGCTGTGATTGGCAGCATCAAAGCCTGCAGAGGTGGAAGTGGAGGTTGCAAAAGTGAAACCTGGATTTTAGAGCTACTGAGGAACAGCTGCCCTTACATAAAAAATAAGTTTATGTTCTTCAAATTTTATTGCATCTAATTTGGTATCCATATATTGCTGTTAGATATGGGGATAGGAGGATAC
This sequence comes from Aythya marila, assembly GCF_965140915.1. Lineage (NCBI taxonomy): Eukaryota > Metazoa > Chordata > Aves > Anseriformes > Anatidae > Aythya > Aythya marila. Next base: position 174,219,786 of record NC_139042.1, read on the forward strand.
ACACACACAGAAAAAAATAAAAAAAAGAAAGAAAGAAAAAAAAAATCTAGATGGCCTGTAAACATATCTACATAGGCTGTGTATAAGCAGTCTACATCAAATTGCTCAGATCTCATTTTTAAAATGTTGTGAGGCCACAGGCTAACTATTTTGAGCCAGACAGTATGCAGTAGGGTATTTTCAATACAATATATCAGGAGAGACACTGTAAGACAGAATTGCTCCATGTACTTTGCATTATTTTAAGGTGCAAGTGTTATAAGGTGCCTGTTGTAATGCCTCAGCATATGCCTACCATTACAAGGAAGAACAGTCCTTGTGTCAGTGCCATCAGGACTGGAGAAGTCTGCTTTTTCCTTGACAAACAGAATATTCAAGCAAACTTCATGTACAGTAGATCAAATGATACTTACACCCAAATTTCCAGACTTTCGATTTCTAAAATGACTATGAAACCTACATAAAAGATGGGAAGTCTAGAGTCAGAGGTAAGGGAGCTACCCCTCAGTCCTCTAAAAGATCTGTATTGTTCAAAGTTGTGATTTAAAGCCAATAATGTTGATCACAGCTGCAGGAACAAAACACCTCCTCAGGATAAGACCCTGCATATCACATCTGGCCAGATGCAGCCTGGATGGAGGTGCTGAGCAGTACAGGAGGCAGCTTTCTGTGGTGCTGAACCTCCTGGGCCAACACCAGGGGCACCTCTCTCCAGGCTGCCAAAACACAACCAGTCCCAGTGGCCCCCCCCAGATCAACCACCCCTGTCATGCACTGCTTGTCAGTGCCAAGCAGTTTACACCAGAGGGTGAGGATCTGGGATGAACTGCACAGTGTGAGACAAGCAAGTTAGTTTTGCTTAGCTTGTAATCAATCCTCGTTCCTATTTTTGTTTTAACTGAACAACTCATGCATCCATCAACCATTGGACTCACTGCTGAGCTATACTTAGTATACTTGATACTGCACAATGCCATAGTCCACAGAAGAAACACCAACAATAGTATTAATAATAATGAAAGTTCCATAACCACTGCATGCACAGGGAAAAAAAAAAAAAAAAAAATCTATAACTATTCTATGTCTCTGAACACAAAAGGGACCTGGACGGCGAGACCAGATACAGATAAAATATTACCAGTTGAGCAGTATCATACCTATTCAAAGGTAGAAAAGTTTTTTAATAAAAAAGAGCGTCACTCTGTGTATTCATGACCACTAACAGAAGTTGGACCTCAAATGGTATAAGACCTTGACACTGCTATCAAGAGAAAGATGATTTAATTCACCCAATCTACTTTTTATTTCCTCTATTGCTCCATCATTTGTCACTCTAGTTTTTAATCAGGCCTTTAAATGTTTGAAAGTTAAAACCATTATATAATCTTTTAGTATGACTTAGGGGAAGAAGAACCTTGTCATTTCTGCATTCATGTGAGAAAAGCTCAACCTGTATTATTATAGTATCATACAGATAAACAAATGGAATTGTTCTGCATAACTGACCTTCTGAGTCATGAATGGTGTAACTTTCTAGTTAGTGCTCAGATACAACAGAACAGAGGTTAAAGGTTAAAAGCATTTACCTGGCTAGACAGGGGCTACTTTTTCTTATAAAGATTTAGTTCAATTTATGTCAAATAGGCATATAAAAATCTTCTTATTCACTGATAGATACTACAGTCTTTTGGACCATAAATCCTAACACAAAATGTGACTTTTAAGTTTTGCAAAAACCTTGTTGCAAATACTAGAATAAGAAATGCTCAGGAATAGAAATGAGCAGAACAGAGACACTAACAGAAGTCCTTGTTTCTGGGTAAAGAAGCATAAAGAAAAAAAATCTCCATATCATTCTAATATTAATTCACTTGCCTGTAAATTAAGCCAGCCTACACTATTATTTTCTAATTGAAGAAAAATTAGGCTATTTACCTACCCACTGCAGTGATTTATTATTTATAATGATTAAATGAGTAGCAACAGAAATCTGGTGTTAGAAAAGAAAGAACCATAAACACAGATGACCTTTTGGCATCCTATTATTTAATGTTATGAAAAAATTACATAGCTTTAAATATTTACAAAAGATACAACCCTTTATGTGAAGTAATTAAGCACATGCTGAATCTCACTAATCTGGCACACACTTAAAATATTTGAAGAATAAAGATATATTGATGCAAATCCTTATAATAGTCAGGGTTACATTGAACAAAAGAATAAATCAGAAAAATTCAGAGAACTCACAGGTCCTCTGCAAAATTTTTGGTTAGAAAGCACGTGGAAATAATCTTACATGTGTGCAAATATGACCCACAAATTTTCTTTGTTATACATTTTCTTGGTAGTTTGCTTTTAAGTAATTTGTTAAAACAAGCTGGCCATAAATCCAGATGATCCTTTCCAATTGACCCTAAAAGCTATCATTAATGGAAGCACACTGCCTGTCTCTATTATTCTTTCATTATTGTGATGGTATGTAAATGATATTCATTAGACTGTAATGCTTTTTCCTGCAAATCTCCCTTGGGCAGATTTTCCTGATTTGTTTTTCCCTAGATGTTCCAATGACTTTACAGAACTTCAGCATACTTCACTGACTCTGAAAGGAAACACTGAAATATACTAGTAGAAGTTCTATGCTAACTCTTTCTGTATCATTTGGGTAGACAAAGATAAGACAAACTGCTCTTGAAGTGAAATAGTTCAGTAATCTGTGACACACTAGATATATGGACAGTCATGAGGATAACTGGACATTGCAAAACAAAGACAAGGAGCCATGGTTATGTCGTTGGTAAGCAGTATTTTGCAGGAGCAGAATCTGAAGAGTTCTTTTAGAGGGCATCGAGACTACAAACTTAACTACAAAATACAAGGTACTACCTTCTTGTACAGGCATTAAGAAAGGTACTGTCTTTATTCACCAATTTTGTTCAAGTTTTACTCACAAGACTAAATATAATTATGCAGATTAAGACCTTAATTGTTCAAGACCGTAGGCAGCCTACTAGCTGGAATCTCTACCAACTAGTAGAGGTATGCTTGCATGGATTTCTAGGTGTGGATGTGTGTACCTGTATCTAACAATGGACTTGAAGCTCTTGTAAACAGGAAGTCTTCCCTTAGAAATAAATAATAATGAAATGAAATGAAATGAAATGAAATGAAATGAAATGAAATGAAATGAAATGAATACAATACAATACAATACAATACAATGAAACAAAATAAATAAAATAAAATAAAATAAATAATAATGACATAACAAAATAAAATAAAATAATAATAATAAAAAATGGCAAACTGAAATAAGTATTATCTTGTTTTTTTTTTTGTTTTTTTTTTTTTTTACCATCTCTCTCCTTCCCCCCTTGCCCCCTCCCTCCATCTTAAATATCATCATTTTTAAGTTAGATACATGATTTTTGTAGAGAGTTAATTTCTACATATTATCAGAGAAAACTCCGATCTACAAATTGATTTTTTTTCATGTTCCAAACACACTGAAATTAAAACAAGAACAAAACTAAACCACAACAACAAACACAAGATCTGCAAAATCTGGAAGAAACAACAATTTCAATTTGAAGGTATCTTTTTCAAATGAAAGATTGGCAGACAAGTACAGAGGTACAGATGTCCAAGAATGATGCAATTCCCTTCAAGGTCCTGACATTAATCATTCTGTTGTACCACTGATGGACTGACAACCACCCTCCTTCCCAGCCTTCATTCTGATTTAAGTCAGTAAATACACAACCAAAATTTCAGAGTTCATTAAGGGCATCTTTTTTTTTTTTTTTTTTTTTTTTTGCACTAATGTAGTAATCATCCTTCAGTTTATTTAAAAATAGAAGTCTGCCTTCTAGAATCTATGAAAGTGAAAAATGCACTGTTAATTTTTCACGAAAGAAAATGTGTTCAACAGCCTGCACAAGAACAGAGGTTATATGATGTATGTACAAACTCAGTGTAGCTGGGACTGTTGCAAACAAAAGTAGGACAATCACATATAGATGGAACTAATTTTAGACTATGATCTGCCAGATTTACTCATATCTTCACTAGGATGGCTGCCAATACTTTGACATTGTGACAAACATAATCAAGGAAAAAGCTCATACACGTTCCGTCATCCTTTCTCCTACAGGCATGGTTAAGCACAAACTTAGGAGGGAACATCTGGGGGATGTTCATACACACATGCACGAATGAACCTGAGGATGTTTATATTTAAATGTTCTCCATACACATGCACATACATATGTCATATATGTTAAAATGGACCAACATAATATTATTGACATCCAAGATATATACTGATTTTTTTCCAAAGTGGAAATGGATGAAAAACAGGCCACTGGGGGGTTTCCCCACTTCTATTTTAATTATCAAATAGGCATGTCACCTTCATATGAATAAAAGCATATGCATATCATATATGCATATCCATGTGCATTTATTCAAAGTGATTAAAGTTATAAGGGGAAACAACATTCACACACTTGATTCTGAATATGCTATCACTTTTCCAGTAGCAAACAGTCTGTCTGATGACTCTCAAAAAAAAAAAAAAAAAAAAAAAAAAAAAAAAGTAACCTGCTATCAGTTAATAATATTGCCACCCCCACAGTACAATATAAGATACGAAGCTTTTACCATCATGGTCTTTTTTTTTCCAAACACTTTAAATGTTCCCATTCTGTCAAACATTTCTTTCAGGTATATAGCTGAAGCTAGTTTTCATGAAAATAGCCAGGTATTTTATGCGACTTCATGTGACTGCACCAGCTCATCATGTTCCATTTCATTTCTCTGTTAGGTGACCATGGCAGAGAAGGGCATTGTCCACAGGGGGTGTCCAAAGGAGCCTCTTTCTCATATTTGCCACAGCAATATGCAGAGGCTTGAGGAGGGTAGCCAATCTGTTGCCCTTTACAAAGGTTTTGAGTGTGCCTGCCACCTGTAGAAAGAGAGTTCTCAGCAGTGCTCCAAGACTGGGTCACCTGAGGGAGGCCACTCTTCCTCCTGGAAGCTCCTAATGGATGTTTTTCACTCAAAGACTGAAGAATAAATTGTAACAAAGAGGCACAAAGGGGAGAAATGGCTCTTTGTATAATCTGCCTTTGTTGCAGAACTAAAGCACAAGCATTAATGTTTAAGTGGCTTTTATTAGAACTTCAAATAATAAAAAGGGAGATTTAATAACAATATTTTGAAGCTGCTAGCAAATGCATGAATCTCTGTGAGATTTTGTTTTTGTGTAATATTGACAGTTTGACATTCAGAGATTGACAGTACGGCACTCAGACAATATAACACTCGGCTGTCTCTGAGTCAGGCAGTGACATCTGTGCAGAAGGTTTGTTTTGTTTTTATCATCTGGACCTATTCTTTAGTCCTTTCTATGTCACTTACCTAACTATCTCATTAACATTATGCTGTCCTCACAAAAATAGGGAAGTATTATTATTGTTGTGTTACAGATAGGAAACAGAAATAAAGAAAATTATAAATAATATGCCCAAAGTAACACTGAAAATCAATGTATGGTTTTGTATAGAAACCAGAATAGCTAATCTCTAGCTGAGTGTCGCACCTGCAGACCACCATTATCCACCTTACAGTGAGTTCTGCTTTTTTGAAAATCAAATATCCCAGCTTCCAAAGGTCTGCAAACAACCACTACAACTCACAACCAAGGGAAAGAAAGTCCACAAATGAAAAACACAAAACAAAGCTTGCACAATGACACTGCCCAAAATCAGAAAATAATTCTTCAATTCACTCTACCATGTCATATCATCCCCTGGGCAATAGAACTGAAGTAATATTCTTAAGCTTGCCAATTACCACCAATAAGGGTTTGTTCCCTTGGTTTCAGCAGTGAGAAGAAAGAATCATTTGCAGTCCTAGCTTAATTATTCATTCGGAAGGTTGAAGGCTATTAATGGTTGTTTTCCTCCCTTGTGAAATGCATGTGGAAAGTCATGTTCTTGGACCCACCCTAGGTATAATAATAATAATAATAATAATAATAATAATAATAATAATAATAATAATAATAATAATAATAATAATAATAATAATAATAATAATAATGTATTCATTTTTCTGAAGTGAAGCACGTTTGGATACAAACATTTTCTTTCATTGAAAAAAAATGATCAGATAGTTCTGGCAGAGCAGAATAGAAGCTGGCATGTTGCAAGACTCATTGCATAGAAAAGGTTTCCAAAAATTCCCTAGTTTCTCTCTAATTATTTCAAGCTGAGACAATACAGAAAAAAAAAATATTTCTCTAAATATTTGCTCATATTTTGCTTTCGCATGATTGCTCTCAGCTTATATTTCTTTTGTTCAAATATTTGTATGATCAAACCATGCTGGCACCAATTTGCATAGAAAACAGATTTCACAATCATATGCACCAGAATTCACAGGAACTGAATATTCAGTCCTCCCACGTGACAATTTATTTTAGAAAGGTTTATATGTCATTAAAATCAGAGTAAAGGAAGCAACATCACATGACTTATCTGACCTATCACCACCAGGCAATACAAGAAGAATATCAAATATTCTGAGAACCAGTCACAGGCAAGCAACAGATTAAAAAAACTCTAATCACAAATGCATTGATTTTGTAATTTCGTATAACAAAGAAAACCCCCAAAACATGATCTGTTTGCAAATAACCTTTCAGTAGCAAAGCACTACATTGATTCTGTGAATTATTCATCCAGACTTCATAAATATGTATTTTATAACAGCAGGATATACAAATCTATAAATTCTCCTAATAACTTGAATCAAATGTGAACTGTAAATAAATTTTTTAAGAGGTTTTGTGCCCTTTTTATGCTTTTGTGTTCAGCAAAAATTCAAAGAACTTTCTTTCTGCGTTTTAAATTCAGAAGTACCAGAAGTACCAATTCTAGGCTTGATTTTGTTCATAGGCTTGATGAGGCTCTCAAAAATGTAGTTGAAACATTTCCTTAGACTGACTGAAGAGAAATAAGAAAAGATGCTAAATCTTTAAATGCCTTTTTTTTTTTTTTTTGGAGTGTTTATTTGCTGGAGTTTGCACTAAGTGAGGAATATTATAGCACTATAAAGGGCAGCAAAGCTATATGCTATATAAGAAGAAAATTCAAGGTATATTGCCTGCCACCTTTTCCCATGTCTTGACTGAATGTGAGTGAATTGAACATTATGACCTGAACACCACCCTGTGAACTGAAAGTGCGCTCCCCTGATGGGGTCACACATGTTGGTGAAAAATATTTAATCCTGAATACGTGTACGTGCTAGAGCTTTGACAGTAACTTCTCCTTGTATGATCTGGTATGTGTGTGTGTGTGCATCTGTATGTGTGGGCAGGACCCATGTGGACACATCAAAAATACAGAATTAAAAAACTTGTAGTTTGCTGATGTTCTGTCCAGCCACGTCCAGTCACACAGGAGTAAGTATGAAATAATTTGGAAAAACTGACACCACAAATTTGTCTGCAAGGTTTGTAGGGTATGTAGTCTGATTATCCCCAGGAGAACTCTGAGAAATAAAGTGCAGAATGAATTGAATTAAACATTTTTTTCCTCCTTTTTTTTTTTTTTTTTTTTTTTTTCCTGTTGGCAGTCCAATTTTCAGTATGTAGACTCTCCCTGGTGACCTTGGACAAGGAACAAGGACAGTTTTGGCAGGTAACTACGTAACATACTTCATCATAAAAACCTTTGGCTCCACAATGCTCATTAGAAATTGTACTTAAAAAAACACCACCAATAACAACAACAACAAAAAACTGATTGTAATAGACCTTCAATCTTAGTGCCTGCCTGTGCAGTTTATTCCAATCTGTTCTGCAAAACCTTGTACTTCAACTTAATTATTTATTTCACTTTTCTAGTGTTTACCAATATACATTCGTTTCAGAGAGGAATCAAATTCTCTGTCAACCGTGGAAGTCAGCAACTGAAACTAAGTTTTTGGTTATTTTCAGGCAATATGGAACACTTATACACCATGTTTAGCCATTAGAAGGTTACTATGGTGACAGAATAAATTCAAGGTAGAGTTTGAGAACTACCTGGAAGACATACCGCTTTGGTTTATCTTTCCAGGGAAGAGCCTGATGACAGCTGTTCACTGTGAATCTTTCTAAAACATAAAAAGCAAGCCTCTAAATGCATTGGTGAAGTCCCAAAAACTATTATGCAAGATTCCAAATTTCTACAAAGCTCTCTAAAATCACCATAAAATCGATGTGTTTTTTTTTTTTTTTTTCTTTTGTACTATATTCTTTTAAAACCAAACAATTTTTAATCCCCAAAGCTCTCATCCACAGAAAGTAGGGTGCAAGTAAGGAGTGAAATCTTTATGCCTAGTTTTAATCTGTTACAATTTTCATAATGTTTTAGGACCTCTTTTTTTTTCAAAATAAGGGTGCTTTGTTAGTGAGAAAAAAAAAACAAAGCTGAAATTACAAAGGATCATGATGGTGCTGCTGTAAAAAAGACCTGGGAACAGTTTAATAAAATATTTGTGTTTTTTTTTTTTTTTTTGTGAGGAGGATATAGTAGTATTTTATGTCAAAATATCATATTATAGTATCTTTCTTAGATGGAGATCACAGCAAAATACTCAGAGCTAGCCTAAATCACATGCCCTTAGTTGTGTATACATGCATTACGATAAAAAATTAGTGTAAAAAACAAACCAAATTAACAACCCCCCAAAAACAAAACAAAACAAAACAAAAAACAACAAAACAAACAAACAAAAACCCTATTAATTTATGACATCATTTGGCTCCGTTTTTAGAACACAATATGCCAGCCAGAAGAGGAAATGTACTTTATCAGCCCTGATGTGCAGTGTTGTTTTGACAATGCTGAGCACTAGTGATAAATGAAGGCAAAGGAGATGCCTCACAATTTGTCCCATATTAGCATTTTTTGTTGTTTTTGTTGTTGATGAAGGGAAAGAGAATCCTTGTATATCAGAAGAGGAAAAAAATAATGCCGCAAGAACAAAGTTTGCTAAGGTTTTGTGTTGATTATCAGTAATAATGGAGGCCACTAAAGCTGAGAATTTTGGAATCCTCTTCTTAATATACAAGATTGCTAATTTGATATATCTTTTCATTTTAATTCTGAAGGCAACTAAGAAGCTGTTCTTTTGGGGATCTATCATTAAAATTAATGGCTGTGCAACAGAAGGCCATTGGCTGAAACTGACATTACCCATGGAAGGGCAGAATGTGACACTTCTCTAACTCCTGGAGTTATTCCCATTCCAGGATCCTAGGAGAAAAAATGTTTTCTTGTGTGTATAAATATATCTGTCTGAGTCTCTGTTGTACCTTCCTTTGGGCTAATGTTTGTTTCAAGATTTTAGGGCACAATGGCATTTCTAAAAGTTCAGCCATGGAACACAGGGAAGAGAAGAGAGAATATATACTAAGTATAGAAATCTCATTTCCTTAGCCACCTGGGTGCACAAGAACTGCTATATTATGTCACATAAAGGGACCATTTAGGGTTTTTTTTTGTTGTTTTTATTGTTGTTGCTGCTGTGATTTTTTGTTTGTTTGTTTGCTTTTGATTTTTTTTTTTCCTTGTCATAAGCTAGGTACAGTAATACATAGTAAAAGACCCCAAGAAAGAAAAGAGGGCTTCATTCCACTCTCTTCTTACTGGTCTTAGAAACAAGGCCCTTAATCTGAAGCTAAATTGGACTTTTGCTCAGTGTCCTAAAATTAATCTATCCTTCTGAAAGATGATTACAACTATTTCTATCTCTTCACAATATCACATGATAATGATCTGTAGGCACTCTTCCCCCAGCTCCACAAAGAGAAATATGAAATAGTATTGATTTTCTTCTTTTAACCTCAGCTTAGCAGTGGCTCTTTCTATTCATCTCTTACATATAAAAGAGCTTTCAAGCGAAACACTGTGAATTCAGACCTCTCAGCTGAATGCATACATCAGCTGAATGTATACAGGTCCTGATGTATAAGATTCACCTTCCAGGTGATTGGAAGGGTATCTCATCAACCGTTGGATGACACTTGAACATAAAATCATTGAATAATTTAGGTTGAAAAAGACCTGCAAGATCATCAAGGCCAACCTTCAACCTGAGCTACCAAGCCCCATCACTAAACCATGTCTCTTACTACCATGTCCACACATCTCTTAAATACCTCCAGGGTTGGGGACTCCACCACTTCCTGGGGCAGTGTGCTTCAATGCTTGACCATCCTCTCCACAAGGAAATTCTTTCTAATGTCCAATCTAAACCTCCCCTGGTGCAATTTGAGACCTTTTCCTCAAGATATATCACTTGTCACTTGAGAAAAGAAACTGACTCACTGCAACCTCCTTTCAGGTAGCTGCAGAGAGAGATGAGGTTTTCCCCCAGCCTCCTCTTCTCCAGACTAAAAAAAAATCCAATTCCCTCAACTGATCCTCATAAGTCTTGTTTTCTAGTCTCATCACAAGCTTCATTGTTCTTCTCTGCACACACTCAAACTTAATATCCTTCTTGAACTACACACCAAACCACGGGATAGACATGATCCCCAGTTGTCTCACAGCATGTGACAGGGTTCTGCAGCACTTGTCTTATATTTGGTAGGTGTTTTCTACCAGCACATTTTCCTGGTTATAGCACAGCCTGGTTCCGTCACTCTTGCATGGGATTCTCAGCACAAAGGTCTGGCAGACAGGAATGTGCTGGACACATACAGCTGGTCTGTGAGGTCTTGCAGACAGACAGAAACTAGAAAGCCACATAGGAAACATGCTTGGTCACACTCCTATATGGAAATGTGAAAGGGATTAAATTATATTGAGTCTCAGGCTCAACATGCAAGACTTGACAGCTCTGGGAATGTGCTGACAGAAGTGTGCTCTAGGCACACTAACCTTAACAGCCAAACAGAACCAGGGGTAGGTGTCAAAATTTTAACAGTCATGTAGAGAAAAACTTATGAATGCTAAACAAAGAGCTTTCCACTTACCTTTGAAAAGAAGGAGTTTCTGAATAAAGTTGCTCTCTGCTCAGTTTGTTCTCTCCTATGATATCCCCTACAAAATCTTAGCAGCTGTTTTTTCTCCAGAATGTCCTTTTCTCAAACTATTTTTGCATACAGAAAAAGCTTTTGAATAGATACATATTATAGTGATAATGTAACTAAATATATCTGCCACCCATACACTTGCAATTGACTTTCTTCTAAAGCAGATCTTTTATCCATAGTTCCTGCATCTAATTATCATCAATTTCATCTCAGGAAGGAAATGATCTAACAATAAAGAGATCAATTATCTTAGCAGCAAGAAAAAAAAAAAATCAAATTAGTAAACTGGGAATTTTAGATGGCAATTTGATCTTTGGGACATGTGGTGCTTAGAGGAACAATGCATAAAATGGATCTTACCCCATGGAAAGTCAATTGAATTAAGACAAAGTACCAATGGCTTCAGTCACCAAACTATCAGAGTAATTAATTTCCATCCAATAGATGACAACAGAAAATTCTCCTGTATAAAATGTTTAAGACAAAACAGGGAAAACGATAATACACCAATCTGAAAGAGAATGACATCATTCTCTGAAGATATGATCTATTTTATTCTACAGCGATTCTTCACTGGAGTCCACCATAATGATTTATTAACATGCAAGAAATACCCCTGGTAGGCATCATTAATATTTTAGTACTGCAGGCAATGGAATGTGACAGTTTCACTTGTTGCTCTGACCTTTATTTTTCTTTGTACCATAATTTCCTAGAACTTCAATTTATCTGGAGAACATGCAATTAGAGATATCCTTTTAGATAAGCCACAATCATTTCTCACATAACTGCAGCAGTCATTTTTCCTAAATGAAGGTTTTTCCTCACAGAGCACACTTCAAAACAGTTCAGAGAGGTTCACTGAGAACAATACAGACCTTAGACAAGGCACATTAAAAGATACCAATTAGGAAGCAGAGAATTTTAGACTAAAATTGGATTTTTGAACAGTTCACTATGTCAGGGAAGACTTCATACCAAAAATCACAGATAGAACTGTGGTGAGAGCAAATATTCCTTTATACCTTTAGGTGGAACAAGAAACACCTGAGTGACAACTTCATTAAATTTGAATACATTGCCTCTAACTTCTGCAGTAAAAACTTCAGGAGCAATTAATTTCCTTTCTACTGGTAGAAAAATATATCATGGAGCAAGAAACAAAAGAATTCAAAACAAAACAGGCAGGGCATGCTAATTAAAGAATGGGAGAGCTAAATCCTATTTTGATAATGGGTAGGTTTGCTTTTACCTTCTTTCTCTAATACTATTTCATCATCTTCCTTCAAAACTGTAATGTATTGGAAGACAGGTATTTTTTCTTGTCAGGTCTGGATTTAGTTTCTCCTAGAGCTGGCTATGACAGTCGCATTGCCTTCATACAGTGATCTCCACTTTTTCTTTTGCATCCCCAGGTCTGAGACACAACTCAGCCAATAGAAAGATAGCATCACATAACTGAATTTACCAGAAATATGTGACTTTCATTTTCTCACATGCTTTTTCTGTAATTTAATTTTGTGAGGATGTTAACCAGAATATCCTGACATGTATGCGTTCACATCTAAATAATTGAATAAGATCTGCATTTACCTATGTGCTCAGACCACAAGGCAGGTGAAGTTTCAAACAAGATCTGTTTTCAAGTTTTTGCATTATGTTAAAAACACGTTTCCCTTCTCCCTTCTCTTAGACCCAACTTGTTCTTCCCTACATGTCTCAGGAGTTTCATAGAAGTTTTCTTCTTTTCCCCATGATGCTTTTCTTCTGCCCATCCTTTCAGTCTTTAGGAAGGGAACTTTCTCCTTCCTCATCAGGCCCAGAAATTCCTGAAGGCAGTAGTAAGCCTCTCCCTTCCACGAGGCTCCCACTATCCCAGCTAGCCACATTATAAACATCATCCACAACCCGAGAACCACCAAATCAAGCACATCACACCCAAGGGCACAGTATGTTGAAGTTATTTACAAAGTTATTATGAAAAGATGGCATCATGTGTTTGTCTCCTTGGGGAACCTTCAATCTGAAGTGATTATAAACCCTAACCCCTGCACCCCAGAAATCTCAAGTGCAAAACTCAGTATGATTAGGAAAAACCTGGCACTGGGAAACAGTGCTGAAATTATCTCATCAGCATTAAATATTTTATGAAGCCAGAAGAAATGAACTAACAAGAAAAATAAGCAGGTAAGATCCATGAAGGCTAACTTTAGCCCAGGGAGGGAGATTGGTAAATTCCATCTGGAGTCACCAGAGAGAGATACACTCCTCCAGCAGATGAATCAGAGCACAGTTAGTCTGCTGCTCTGAATCACTCTCTGCAGGTATTTGTCTTTATTCATGAGGAAGAGAAGCCTCAAAAACCCAGCTTGTCTAAGCCAAAACTGAGTCTGATTTTCCAGGGCATCCATGTTCAGAACTTTCAAAGCCAAAAAGTGATATGCATAAACACAGAATTAAGGTAAGATTTCTAAAAAAAAAAAAAAAAAAAAAAAAAAAAAAAAAAAAACCACTAAAATTAATGAGAAACTTTACTCCTATTTTCCAGAGTGCATTTAAAGACAGGCAGAACAGCAGGATAGCAGGCTCAGCATGAACCAGCAGTCTGCCCTGGCAGTTAAGAAGGAAAACTGCATTTTGGGGTGCATTAAACACAGCACAACCAGCCGGTCAAAAGAGGTGATTCTCCCGCTGTATTTAGAGTTGATGTTGCATCACCCTGAATACTGTGCAAAGTTCCTGTCTCCACAATGTAAAAGGATGTTAAGGTGCTTGAAAGCATCCAGAGGAGGGCAACAAAGCTGGAAAAAAAAAAAAAAAAAAAAAAGGGGTCTGGAAGGCATGTCCTATGAGGAGAGGCTGAGGACACTTGGGTTGTCTAGTCCAGATAAAAAGAGGCTCAGAGACAACCTTATTGCTCCCTACAGTTTCCTGAAGAGGGGAGAGGTAGGTGCTGGTCTCTGTTCCTTAGTAACTGATGACAGGATATGAGGGAACAGCACAAAGCTACATCAGGAGAGGTTCAGATGATATTAAGTATTTTTTTTATTATTCTTTTTTTTATGTGAGTGTGGTCAAACACCTGGAGCAGGATTCTGTAGTGGGTTTACGTGGCAAGGTTTTGGTAGCAGGGGGCCATAGGGGTGGTTTCTGTGAGAAGGATCTAGAAGCTGCCCCAAGTTTGGTAAGGGCCCCACTGCTGACCAGAGCCGAGCCAATAAGCAATGTTGTTTTGCACCTCTGTGAGAGCATATTTAAGACAGGGAAAAAAACGCTGCACCACACAGCAGCTGGGAGAGTGAGAGGAGTGAGGAACAGCCTTGCAGGCGCCAAGGTCAGTGAAGAGGGAGGGGGAGAGGTGCTCCAGGTGCCAGAGAAGAGGCCTGTGGTGAGGACCATGGTGAAGCAGGATGTCCCCCTGCAGCCCATGGAGTACCACGGTGGAGCAGGGTTCCACGCTGCAGCCCATGGAGGAGACCACGGTGGAGCAGGTGGCCCTGCACTGACGGAGGCTGCCGCCTGTGGAAGACCCCTGCTGGAGTAGATTCCAGGCCGGACCTGTGGCCCGTGGAGAGACCATGCAGGAGCAGGTGACCTGGCAGGAGCTGCTGCCCGTGGGGGACCCAGGTTGGAGCAGTTTGCTCCTGAGGGATGGACCCCGTGGTACGGACCCATATCTGGAGCAGTTCTGGAAGAGCTGCTGCCTGTGGGAAGCCCACGCCGGATCAGTTCATCAAGGACTGCATCCCGTGGGTGGGACCCCACAGCACAAGGGATGAGAGTGACCGAGAAGGAGCGGCAGAGAAGAAGTGCTGTAGACTGACCATAACCCTCGTTCCCCTGTTCCCCGGCGCCACTTGGGGGGAGGAGGTGGAAGAAGGTGGATGGGAGGGGAAGGTCCTTTTGGTTTTCTTTCCTTTGTTTCTCACTTCTCTAGCTTGTTAGTAATAAGCAATAAATCTTACTGTCTCCCTATGCCGAGTCTGTTTTGCCCGTTACAATAATTACTGTGTGATCTTCTTGTCCTTATCTCAACCTTTGAGCCCTTTTCATCATATTTTCTCCCCATTCCTCTTTGAGGAGGGGGAGTGAGAGAGCGGCTGTGGTGGAGCTCGGCTGCCCACTCGAGCGGAACCACAACAGATTCCTAGGAAGTTGATTGATGTCCCATGCCTGTCAATGTTCAAGAAACATTTGGACAATGTCCTCATTAATATGTTTTAACTTTTCGGTTAGCTCTGAAGAGATCTAACAGCTGGATGATCTTTGAAAGTCCCTTCCAAATGAGCTATTTCATTCTGTTCTAAATATTTCCTATGTTAAATTGGGTGTTTGTTAACTCAAGCTCTGGCAATATGGAGAGTTTGTTTGGCATCACACAAAATAAAATGCAGTTAGACCCCAAAAGTTACCAGCTAGCTTTAAAAATTTTAAGTTGAAATGGAAATCTTCAATTGTCTCTGGAAATGAACTAAAAAATCTGTTACATTTTGAAATATTTATATTCTGAATATTTTTAAGTTATAGCTTCA
This sequence comes from Aythya marila, assembly GCF_965140915.1. Lineage (NCBI taxonomy): Eukaryota > Metazoa > Chordata > Aves > Anseriformes > Anatidae > Aythya > Aythya marila. The sequence goes on from NC_139042.1 coordinate 174,235,416, forward strand.
AGCACAACACATAGAATTACTTTCCAGACAGAAAAGACTACTTCAGAAAATAAAATAAAAATAAAATTAAATAAATAAAATAAAATAAAAATAAAATAAAATAATAAAAAAAAAAAATAAAATAAAATAAAATAAAATAAAATAAAATAAAATAAAATAAAATAAAATAAAATAAAATAAAATAAAATAAAATAAAATAAAATAAAATAAAATAAAATAAAATAAATAAAATGTTTGCACTGCGTTTATGCAGTATAGGTTGAAAAGCTGAATTCTTGGCCATAATTATTGTCTGAGGTTTCCAACATGTCCAAAAACCCAAAATGTTTCCTAACAGCAGATCATGCAATAACAGTACAAAAGTAAATAGAAAATAAATAGTTTTACCCAAAGGACAGATGCTCACTTGCTTCTGTCTCCATGAATTCTTGTCTAAACAGCTCTTATCCAGACTTACATTCTTACCTATGAGTTAAATCTTTGCTCCATAATGGAAACTGATCTGAAAGAAAGCTGAATAACTTTATTGTACACTAAAGCCATAGCCAGCATGTGAGTGAAACCACTGTGTTGATTTCACACCTTGTTACAAACACCCAGGTAAGCTTGGCTTTCAGATGATGCTATATTGTAATGCAATTTCCCCTGAAGTTGTGTCCTGTGGACATTGCATTGGTTTCCAGCATGAAGTTTGTCACTAACACACCAGGGCCTTCTACTGATGGCTATAACAGACTGTCTTTCCCCTGATTTCCAATCCATTCTCCTGGTGAACCACAATGGGAAGTCCTACTACAATGTCTCCTTCAGTTCTGTGGTGGCTCTGCCCATAATTCCCCACTAACAGGGCAGAAGCACATCTCTTAAACTGCTAAATGAGGCACAGAATCCGGCACAGAGAGCTGACACTAACGGTGGACAAAGAATACATGAATTGGCAGCCCGGAAATTAGGGTGCTGCTACCTGATTACTAGATTTAGGCTGAATCTCTTTGACAAGAATAGAATAATTTCTCAGCTTCATTTACCACATATGCTCATCTAGTTTTATTTTAACACCTGAACCCATGCCACAACATCATTCTCCAGCTGTCACCCAGACTTCATCGACCATAAGAGAGTCTCTCAGGTGTTCTGAGAGAATGTGAATTCATTCCACAACATTCTGAAAGGAGGAACAGAGTCTGTTGCAACAGAGAAAAGCCTCAGTCTTTTGTGAGTCCAACTATATATACATATATAAAATTATTTTTTTTGCTTATTTGTTTTATGAACTTTATTAAATTTCATAGGGATGCAGCCAGCAGATCTCAAGGTAGGCACCTGCCTGCTTCTCACCATCACATGAGTTCTCCCCACCTCCTGCTCTCAGCTGCAGTTTTGTGGCAGCAGCTGTTGGCACGTTGTAGTGTAATCTCTATTTTAAAGGTACTTTTGAACTGAAATCAGAGGTTTGAGAGAAAAATAATGGATTATACAGATATTTTAGGATACCTATGTAACGTCATCACCTAATTCCTACCAAAATCAGTGAAATTTTGTTTCCCTTCAGCAAAAGCCTTCTATATGGGACTTTCACATCAGCAATTAGAGTTACTGTTGCTCTTTAGACTTCATCTGTAAAAGACAAATGGACATACCAAGTGACTATTGGAAGCAGCGTAGCTCAATACCCTGACTACACAAAAAATAATTAGGAGTTTTTTGTTCTAGAGAGCTCAGTTCATTAATCAAGTATTGCAGTTCCTAGCTATTAATTAAGTGGTAAAGTCGAATCTATCTATCACACATCCATTAGACCAAAAGATGATTTATTTGTCCTCTGAATGTTGCAGTTGCTCTTTGCTGAAGCAATACAGATAAGACTGCAGAGAGCAGCATATTGTCTTAGACTTCTGCATATCTTATTTCTTTATAACTGTAGACCAGCATTATGCCTCCCTGAATATCATTTCAAAAAATAAAAACACTTCTCTGGAAATAGTGTCAATGGCAATTTTTATTAGCATTATAAATTATGATTACAAACTTCACCCTATGCAAATGAATACAGAGATCCATTTTCTGTGCCAAGCCTTGGCAAAGGAACAGCTGAGCTAATATGACACGTCATTATCTTACCCTAGTCACTGGTATGGGTATTAATTGGGAGCAAATTTCATTTATGAACACCTGCACCTTGATAGTCATAGTATATTATGGTCTTGTGAGGGTTTTTATTAATCTAAACTGCTCTTTATCTATGTGCTGCAGGTTAGATGCAGCTCTGCAGAGAGGGACCTGGGAGGACATCGTGCTGATATCAGGCACCATATGCCTTTGTGGCCAAGAAGGCCAACAGGGTCCTGGGCTGTATTTGGAAGAGTGTTGTCAGCAGGTGAAGTGAGGTGATCCTGCCCCTCTGCTCAGTCCTGGTGAGGCCACACCTGGAGTATTGTGTCCAGTTCTGGGCTCCCCAGTACAAGACGGACAGGGAGTTACTGGAGTGAGTCCAGAGGAGGGCTATGAAGATGATTAGAGGACTGGAGCACTTGTATGAGGACAGGCTGAGAGATCCAGGGCTGTTTAGCCTGGAAAAAAAAAATAAACTGAGGGAAGATCTCATTAATGTATATAAATATCTGAGGGGAGGACGTCAAGATGATGGAGCTGGTCTCCTTTTGTTTGTGCCCAGTGACAGGACAAGAGGCAACAGGCAAAAATTGAAACACAGGAAGTTCCATCTGAATATGAGGGGGCACTTCTTTACTGTGAGGGTGACAGAGCACTGGAAAAAGTAGCCCAGAGAGGTTGTGGAGTCTCCTTCTCTGGAGATATTCAAACCCCGCCTGAATACCATCCTGCACAATGCCCCCTAGGTGATCCTGCTCGGCAGCAGGGTTGGACCAGATGATCTTCAGAAGTCTCTTCCAACCTTGGCTATTCTGTGATTCTGTGAAAGATCTTAACATCTGTTATTTCAGGGATGAAATAGCACTAAAAATGCTATTCTGTTACTATAATTGAGTTGAATTTATTGAGTTTCATGTGCTCTGTTCTTTACTATGAATGCTTAGGAAGTTTGCAGTAAAACATATTTTTCCTTAGTAGAAATGGGAACTTTTAATTTTAAGGAAGGATTTTTACTTCCACTAGCTAAATAGATTTGACATAGAATTTTACAGTCAAACCAAGCCCCTCATCTTAATTTCATTCACTGATAAATTTGCTTTATTCTACCCCCTTAAGTATTGCAGAAATTCTTTCTTCCATGAGTGTTCATGTTTTTGTGTTACTTCATAACATGTCTTTCTAAATGTCACTGGGGACCTTGAAAACTTGTGGATAATTGAGAATTTGAATATCTGAAGGGCATTGCAACATAACATGTATATTCTGCGTGACATGACCTTCTTGTTAGAAACAGAATTATGATTGTTTATTATATCAAAACCCTAGTGATTTTCTGAATGATTTTCTACTGTAGAATAATTACTTTTTGAAAACTTTTCCCCAAGCAAAATAGATTTTCTGTTTTTATTCCCTATCTAAAGTCCAAACTAGTCTGTGTATGTGAGAAGGCCAGTAGTTTGTCTTGGATATTTTTCTATCTCTAACACACAGATTGAAGCCTCCAGGGTAAGTATTAAAAAAAAACAACCAACCAACCAACCAAAAAAACAACAGTATGTGCAATGATAGATAAAATTTCCAGTAGAGGAAATTTCCTTCTTAAATATCTGGTCACTGTCACTAAATTTTTGGACACTTCCCTGTCTCCATTCTTAATGAAATCTTGGAATTTTGCTGAAGTCTCACAGCAGTGAGTTGTATATGTGCCACTACACAGTTTTATGGACATGACAGATCCTGTAAGGTTGGTATAATATATGGAGCTATTAGCTCTGTCAGATCACTTACAAAAGAGTTCAGATGAACCTAGACATAACCCAGTTTCCACTTCACATGACCCTCCACACTTCAAAATGCCCATCTTTACCTGTAATTTACATTGAACTTCTCTGTCTATCTGTCAATGTTTTTACTAAATCCAGTTTGAATAAGTTTTTCAGTGATGTTTTTTTTGGTGTACAGACATGCTGCAGTTTCTGTGTTCTTTATAGATGACATATACTTCTTCACAACATAAAACATTTCTAGTAACACCTCTTTGTCAACCTCTAGAGAGTTACTCTGCTTTCTAGATAGAAAAGTGCTGACTTAGGAAATCTGTTTTTCATACAGTGTCTCAGCTGGCAGCAATGAAAACCAGCAAAGCGAAGAATAAGATTGATGCGCTCTGTGTGTCACATAGAAGTGGGAGCTAATTTTAAGTTTCTTAACAGAGAAGTCTATTTTGTGGCAGACTTTATACAGTTTCTGATCCTCTTCCAAACATAATTTTGTTTACTAAAGTCCAATGGCTGTGTTATTGATGTAGTTTCTTGATAACTAACTTGATAATAGCTGTTGATGCATTCTCTTTATACATACTATAAGTGAGAATATCTCATCAAAGATTTATGTTCTGTAAATACCTAAATATATTCAATTCATAATATACAACTAAATTTTTGTTTTACCTTAGACTTTAGGAAGGGGAGAAGAGTGCTTTTTTGCGTGGAAATGTAGTCAGACCAGGTCACCTACAGTACATTTCTAAGCTACATTTTTTTTTCATGTTTGAAAAAAAAACGCCGATTAACAAAGTGGATGATTTATAGTCCTCCACAGCCACTGATTATTACCCCTTAAATCTTCCAGCTAGAGACAAATGAAGCATGCAATGTCCAGCATTGACATTATAATATAGTAAAGACAATCTGTTAAATCATACATATACTGTAGTTAACTCTAATTTAGAATATAAATCTTTGTGACAGATGATTGTGACATCATCCTCCCCTGAGTTTCATTGCAAGGAACTGGAGCTTAAAGATAACAAAATGTTTTATGTCCCAGCAACCCTTTTAAGGTCAATCAGGAGAAGTATCAGTACATTGCTGTGTGAGGGCACTATGAGTAAGTTCATTCTGGCTCAGCACTCACTGTTACTAGGCCTATTTTTCTGCATTTATTCAGGAGGTTCCCCAAAGACCACTTGATCCATTGGCTTCCCCAGGAATTCTTCCTCTGGAAGAATTTAAGTTGCAAATAGCTTGATATTTGATCGCAATACCATAAGATTCACTATGTGGTATCATGCAGTAAGTAATCAAATTGCAATATAAATGTTAACTTTTGTCAAGATCTATGACATGAATAAAGGTATTATTCTAGCGTATAGGTATACCTCGACGAGTAAGTGAAAGAGAGAAATAATATAAGATTCCATACTGTTTTTCTGGTCAATATAGCATCAATATAATTCAGATCATGTCTGCATTGGAAAACAGTGAAATAAAATTTCAAGATTGCACTTAAACCAATTTAATATTACAAATATAAACAGATTATTATTGGTTGCCAATGAGGATCAAAAAGGGAAGAGCAAGTGAGAGAAAAAGAAATGCAAAACCTTCATTAAAATACAGCTCACTGAAAATCAGATGACATCCAGAAATCATGGCAATATTCTTTCTTATGAAAAGCAAAGCAAAATTCAATTCTTTCAGCTAGATTTAACTTTCCAGCTAGAAAATTACTTTTCATTCTACTGCTTTAAAAGTATGTCCATTTAAGAATTTCCAGTGTCAACATCACAACGGAATGCTTTTATTTAATGGAAATATTCTGGCAGCTATGAAGCTATGAAACTAAACATTTGGAATTTTACTCCTTGAGAAGCAACTGCAAGTATCTGAAAGCTCAGAGAAATAAGAAGTTGTTGAGAGGGAGTGACTATATTCCTCATTGTACTTACAGTCTTCACCTGTAAGAAAGGCTATGTTGGGGAGAGTTATGCTAATTCTGTCATAAAAGTCATAAAATGGTACAAGGACGAATCATAGAATACTATGGAACAACTGGTATTACAAAAAGTGGTCATTTTTCATTTGCCTCCTGCATATCATCCATGAGCAGGGGAGACAACTATTATTTTTAAAAGCTTTATGCAGATAACAGCCATATTTTGAATTTTATTTTTCTCTCAAACTGATCACTGTTAACCCAGAGAAAGTCAAGGGATTAGCACTTTTTGCAAGACTGATGTAAATGACAAAGCAGGTCCAGAAATTTGTTCATATTCACAAAACATCACACAGATGTGGTATCATGAAGTAAATTACAAGGTAAATTATCAGGAAATATTTCTTCATTACAGTACTGTTTTTCAATATGTAGAGAATGAACTACTTTTCTCTGACATCATTTAGACTTCCAGATGCTCATAATTTCTGTAAAATCAGACTAAAAGTTTTTGTTTCTGACCAGTTTTTATGAATCTACCACAAACACAGTAGAAAGGGCTAGGAAGGTCTCATAGATGCAGGTTAATAGATGCCCATACTGGGCTGCACACATTTTTCAAACTCTCTCATTCTCCAGGAGTGTAGAATTTTATGTATCCTGCATGGTTTTATGTATCATGCATTTTGTTATGGTGTTAAATGTTCACCTCAGATAATGACTTTCTTATCTGAAGAAGCTAAAGTGAATGTTTTTGTGGTTGGAAGGGAAATATTTCTAAAGTCTAATCCTCTTGCAGAAGACCCATAGTAACATGTTTCCAAGAGATCTGAAGACTGGCACACCAACTGACCACAGCTGTCTTGAAACAAACATTTCTGTCTTCTTTCCTATTAGGTTTAGGTGAACAAACAAACAAAACAAAATGACACTAAAACCACACACAGTAAAAGATGCCAGTGTTTATATAGATTGGGGACATCAGCGCCAGCAAAAGGAGTCAAGCAACAACATTTTGTGAAGGAATGTCATGAACTGCTCTAGTGTTGGACAGACAGAAACCATCTGAAATCAATACAAGTGCTCCAGACTGCCATCCAAATTCTGCAAGGTGATTAAACACGTCAGTAAAGAGTTTAATCCTGTTAGAGCCAATGAGATCAAGCATATACTGAAACATGCATGCATGCCAAAAAAAAAAAAAAAAAAAAAAAAAAAAAAAAAGTCATAATAATGAAGCCAATAATATTAAGGCTGTATTTGAAATCTTGAGTCCAAAATTTCAGGTTTTCCTTCCACTTCTGATGGTATAAAACCTCTGAGAACTATTGATGAGGAAGGATCTGTTTACTCCTCCAGACTGAGTATATCAAATGGCATTTTTAGAGGTATCCCCATGGCTGCAAGTGAGAAATGGGGTGCTCAGCAAATTAAGGTATTCATCTGTTTCCTTCATAAGAGTGCATTTGGGAGAAAAGTTGGAGTGTGTTTGGCTTCCAGTTTGGGATTTAGGTGCCACCAGTACCTATACCTTGCTTAACATGCCAAACTCCCCTCATAAATCTAGGTAATAGCCATAAGAGATGTATGATTATTCTGCATGTATGATTATTCTGTAACTAACAGGCATTATTATGCCTGGACCAACAGCTAAAGACAAGTTTGTAGGATGGATAGATAGTGAAGGAGAACTTCCTAGTTTCCACCCCAGATGTCTTTACCTTTTAATTGATTACTACAGTTTACTTTATGGGCTTTTGTCATTTTCTGGGGTATAATACTGTTTTTGTTGTTGTTGTTGTTGTTGTTGTTTTTGAATTAATTTTTATTATTTTTATTTATTTATTTATTTATTTATTTTTCCACAAGAAGGATTACACAAGCACTAAAATATCTAGGAGAAAAATAATGAGTGTAAGCACATGGATAATTGCAGTATGTGTATGCCAATTTTTAGCCTACTGAACTACAGTGAACTGTGCAGATGGACAAGGATATCTAAACCAGCTAACAGCAGGAAAGTCTAAACTGATTAAACCTTTACAGCAGATTTATGTGATTTACCATCATAAAGGCTTTAGTTATATTATTGAAAACGATCCTATTAAACTCTATATAATCGACTGTGTTGGTGTGTTTTATTAAAACCACTTGAATGATAAATGACTTTTTAACAGAGATAAAAGTAACCCAGAAAGTACAATTGTCCCTCTAGTCTTGAGACCAGCTTTGCGAACTGCTCACGTCAAGAGAATTTATAGTGTATAAATATAAAATAACATGCAGTTAGTTCCCAGACTTGAGAGCAGAAAGGACTTTAACAAGCAGCCTTTCAGAACTTCTGTTCCTGCAGCTTTTTTTGTTGCTGCGAAACAGAATAATGAGAACTGAACACCCCTGATGCCTTGCACAGTCACTTCAGCAAAGTCTATAAAAATACCAGAATATATATATATATGAATATATATATATATATATTATTTTATTTTATTCTCTTATTTACAGAGATCCACAATCAGAGTTATAAGTTATATATATTGTAAAGTCAGGCATTTAGATATTAGGGTAAGCCAATATACAACTGTAGAAACAACATTAATTTCATTCCAGCTTGTGCCCACCTTGTTTATGAATCGATTTAAGACACTGTAAAAAAAATCCCTGGAAATCCTGCAGTTGAAGTCTGTACCACAATGTGTAGACACCGTGGGGGAAGGATGAAGGAGGGCTGGGAAGCTGTGGTACTTTGCAAGGGCCAAGGGTACACACTCAATAATAGGGCTAACTCTTCCTTTGCTACAGCTGATCTCACACTTCTGAGAAGTTTTTAGTACAGGCTGTTCTCCAGAGCCAGTGATTTGGTTTTAACATGTGATAGCTCCACTAAATTGAAATAGAATTTCTTAGGACAAAGAAGAGATGTTTCTTTTTTTTTTTTTTTTTTTTTTTTTTTTTTTTCCTTTCTACAGTATTTCAAAGCCTTGTTGCAAACACTGGAGATGCTAGAACTTCTCAGAAAGATGAATAAAAAAGGTCATGTGTATCCATTATAAGGGAGTATTAGAAAATTGAAGGGTTAACTTTTTTTTTTCAGTAAAGCAAAGTGTTTCAGAATGATTTCAATCCTTTTACCCGATTGATTACATTTAGCACAGAATCAAGAACAACAGTGGCTCACAGATATTCCTTCCAATCTACATTACTTATTTTGTTTGCTTGTTGTTCAGTTTTACCTTCCAATCTACATTACTTATTTTGTTTGCTTGTTGTTCAGTTTTACCTGTTTCCAGGCCACCCAGTATGTTAGCTTTGTGATCATCAGTATGCCCTTTGGGCACTAGCATTTCAGATGCTCATTTCCTAAATGAACTGATTAACCAATTTATACATTTAGAATTCTCCACATACATATGCATATAAGTATGTGTATATATTTAAATACATGTATATGCATTTAATGTATACGCATATGTATATATATATATTACCACTATGAATAGCTATCTTTCTTTTACAAAATAGAGGAAAATAGAATAGCCAAAAAGATCTGAAGATTCATTCTGTAAATAATATGCAATGGATTTGTGTTTACCACAAAGGAATGTACTAAAAGTTCCTTATATTTATCAAATTTAATATATTTTTGGTAGGTTTACCGCACTTGCTTTACACATGTGGCAGAAAATAACAACTATCAGCTGAAGTCTTTGAAATGTGTGAGACTTTTCAAAGATAAATCCATAAGACTTCTTTGTGATCACTATCCTGTCATAATTTCTGGCTTGGAAAGTTCCTGTGAAGGATGGTGAATAGATTACCTTAGTGCATGTTTACAGTGTACATAGTGGGATATATTCAAGTCAGCTTTCAAAGTACAGCTCCAAAAAAGCACCCTGCAGAGACAGTAGCGTGGCTTCAGGGAGAAGCTGAGCTCTGCAGGTGGCACATCAAATTCATTAGCTTTTGTCAGCCAAGGCTCTCACAAGGACTGATGAGAAAGGGTGTGTTGATTCTCTTAGGGTATGATCAGAGATTCCTACATTGCACACTGTTCAGATGCAACAAATGTTCTTCTTTGAGGAATTAGACTTTTCAGACAGTTTCAGAAACAGTGCACAGATTGTCCTTTTACTTACACCAGTAACTTTAGACATATGCATAGTCTTTGCCAGATGGAAAATTTCTCTACACACAGCATTTTGCATGGTATGACTGGCTATGCTTGTATTTATGTTTCTTGCTGGCATGTCTACAACAGTTAGCTACAAGAAAAACAAACAAACAAACAAACAAAAAAGACAAAACCCCCCAAAAGACATTTGCAAACAGAAAGTCTAGTTTGATAGCAAAGCATTATTTTGCCTTACATAATTACTCCAGTATATAATTTCACTAGGAGAAATACTCTAAACTGTATTTAAGGAATTGTTGTGTTGCTGTCCAGTGATACTTTTTCAAGGAACATTTGAATTATTCTGTGACTCTATAAATGATATCTCTGCTAGGATATACCTATGCCAGCAAGCTCTCTTAGGTGCAAAGAGATACATATCACTCAGAAAAGAATTGATCTCTACTGTTACAGCCCCTTGATGACTTCTGCTGGTCGAAAGAATTGCTATCATTATAAAACTTCAATTTAGAGAGAAAGTTACAACTTTTTCTTTTCTTTTCTCTTTTTTTTTTTTTTTTTTTTTTTTTTTTTCTGAAATCACTAAAGAAAGGAATAGATCATCAAGTTGGGTTGGACTAAATGATCTTCAGAAGTCCCTTCCAACCTTATCCATTCTGTGATTAAGTATATCCTCTTGTTGCAAGGCGGGATAAACTTACCATTTCTAAAAGACAGCTGCATGGATTGCTTTTCAGGATTCCAGTGACAGTGTTCTCTTTAAACAGTCTACTTCCAGTGATACACAGTCTGCCCTGTTAGAATTCACAGTCTACTTTCAGTGATACACAGTCTGCCCGGTCAGAAATTTTTTTCTAATATCTAACCAAAATGTCTCTTACTGAAGTCCATTACTCTTCAACATAATGACATTGAGGAAATGGCTGTTTCCCCCTATAGAAATGTTTTGGAATATTGAAGTCTTATCAGATCTGTCATCAATTGCAATTTATCAAAATGAGTTTCTAAAGCAGTAAAAATTAGCAGAGGAAGCTGTGAATGTTCAGAAAAAAAAATATATATATATATTTATATATATATACAAATATATAATATATATATATATATTATATATATATATATCTTGAAAAAGGAAGGCTGTTGTCAGTAGTTGAATAGCTAAATAAAGGGATCAGCACCTCAGCCCAATAAATGAAAGATTCCCCAAATCAATAAGTATCGAGAATCACTGATGTTCTATTATTTATGCTCAAAGTTTACATTTACATCTAGTTTGGGTGTTGTTAGTACCAAAGTAATAAAATATTACTTAAGACATGTAAGAATATTGTTTGTCCCAAAGCAAGAAGCAAGTATCATTCTTTGATGGTTTAGGTTTGTTGTCTGTCATTTTAACCTACATGCACAGATTGACCTAGGGGTGAATTCATCCAGCTGTGCTTTAAACTGAAAGAGAGCTTATAAAACAGGAAACATGACTACATGTGAAGCTCAGAGTAGAATGGAAAAAAAGAAATGCATTAAAGGCTAAGAGGCAATACCAAAGTCTTAAGTGCATAAAGCTTCTCAAAGTAGGAAAGAAGATTTAAAATAAGATGTGATTAGACATAAAGATCTGGAAGGATCATGGACATTCAAGTCAAGGCAAATCTTGCTAAATTAGGATGATAAAAAAATAAGTTTAAAAGAGTTGTGTTTCCTTAGGAAATTATTTAGAATAGACTTATGGTGGTTTCATACAGAATTCATTTGTAGAATTGAATTTTTATAGATCATACATAGGAAGCAACTTATTAGAGCTTGCAGAAAACAATTTTTGGAATGAAGAAAATCTTAAACAATCATATAATTTATATTTCAACAGAAATTATTTTTTTTTTTATTTGGGATTCTGATAAGAGTTTGTGAAGGACTGAAAACAGTTCTGTTGAAAAATAAACATTCTGTAAAAATGAATGGCTATCTTTTTCATTTCAGAAATGTTTTCTATAACAAGTTTCAGCATTATTCTCTGTGTCTGGCTGTCATTAATCTTTTCTTAATCTTCACCAACTTTTCTATTTGTTTTTCAGGCATTTTGTGTGATGAGTGAAAAATATATTGGGGTTAAAAGTCAGAATGTTACTCAAGTGAATAAGAATTTAAATGTATAATTTAGTAGGATATCAGCAAAATTTATAACTAGAATCCTACAAATACAGAATTTTGTAAAAAGATCCACCTCCTCATTAGATCTGATGCATTGTCTTTTGAAGAAAAGATGTGGATTACAGGAAATATGCTTAGCTCAGACAGGAAGGCAGAAAAGAGAAGGAGAGAGAGAAGTGAGAGAATCCCTAAGGCTTTACACCAAGAAGGAAGTGATTTCTCTGGTACACAGATTAGATATGTTGGCATATACCAAAAAATATTCCAGTAACCAAAAGAGTAGATAAAACATATTTTATAGCTTCTTCATTTATCAAAAACAAATGACCAAACAAACAAACATATAAATAAAATAAAAATAAATTAAATTAAATTAAAATAAAATAAAATAAAATAAAATAAAATAAAATAAAATAAAATAAAATAAAATAAAATAAAATAAAATAAAATAAAATAAAATAAAATTAAATTAAAATAAAATAAAATGAAATAAAATAAAATAAAATTTATCCAGCCCTAGCATTAGCCAGATTTGACAACTTATATTTTAGAGAGAGAAGCAACTCTAAGAGAGGAAGTGAAAAAAGTTCATGAGAGGCTCTGGAATTTGGAAAATATTATTTAATTTGACTCCTGCATCTCTACAAAACTAGAGTTTATTTTTTGTTAAACTTAGTGAGAGGAAATATTTGGCCTACTGACAGTCAAGTATCATTAGAAACCTCCTGCCCAGTGTCAAAATTTCATGAAATGTATATAATATATTCAAAGGGTCTACCTGAAATTCATATTCTTGAGAAGTCCTAGTTAGGTATAAGGTGTGGGTTCTCTGAAATGCATTTCTTGGCAAAGAGTAAATGGAAACACCTTCATATCTAAGGGTCCTCATTGAGAGCAGCCCTGTGGAGAAGGACTTGGGGGTTGTGGTGGATGCAAAGCTCAACAAAAGCCAGCAGTACACACTTGCAGCCCAGAAAGCCAACCATATCATGGGCTGCATCAAAAGAAGTATCACCAACGGGTCAAGGGAGGTGGTTCTTCCCATCTACCCTGATCTCTTGAAACCCCATCTGGAGTACTGCATTCAGCTCTGGGGTCCTCGGCACAAGAAGAACATGGATGCATTAGGAGGAGTCCAGAGGAGGGCCACCAACATGGTCAAAGTGCTGGAACACCTCTCTTATGAAGAGAGGCTGAGGGAGTTGGGTTGTCCAGCTTGGAGAAGAGAAGGCTCTAGGGAGACTTTTTGTTGGCCTTCCAAGGGGGCCTACAAGAAAGCTGGGGATGGACTCTTTACAAGGGACTGTAGTGATAGGTCAAGGAGTAATGGCTTTAAACTAAAAGAACGTAGGTTTAGCTTAGATATAGGGAAGAAAATCTTTACTCTGAGGGTTCTGAGGTACCAGAGCAGGTTGCTCAGAGAAGCTGTGGATGCCCCATCCCTGGAGGTATTCAAAGCCATGTTGAATGGGCCTTTGAGCAACTTGATCTAATGGGTGGCAACCCTCCCCATGGCAGGGGGGTTGGAATTAGATGATCTTTAATGTCTCTTCCATCCCAAGCCATTCTATGATTCTATGATAGATCCTATTAGCACTATAGAGTACTGCAAATCTTGGTGTCTTCTACTCAACACTCAGCACAAATGAAAGGAAACTTCTTGGCACAGGATGAAGACCTCACAAAGAATAGGACTGGGAATATCTACAGTTTTTATTTTGTTAGTATTTCTGTTATGAGAGGCAATCTAGAATGCAAAAGTCTCTGTTTATAGAATACATTGTATAAGAAATTATTGCTGTATTTATGGTTTTTTATGCTGTTTTTTGTTTGTTTGTTTGTTCTTCCCCACCTGAGTCTCTTCATATTTTGGGAGGTTAAGCCTCTTCTTGATGAATCCAATGTGGATATAACTAAAAACATAAAATTAGAGTTGAATATATTTCATCAAACCTCAGTTTAGCAAGACTCTGCCTGATGAGGAAGAGGGAGAGAGAACTGGAAGGGCCACAATCTAAGGCAGGTGGCTGTATCTCCTGTCTCTGTTAGCCTAAAGTGTATTTTTCCACTCATAGTTCTGTATATGCATTTTACAGGCACTTCTGTGGATAAAATGAGGAGATGTAATTGACTGAATCAAGTTTGTTTCTGAAGCTGACAGTTTACTGTCATCTTAGCCTTATCAGAGTGTTTTGTTCAAAGTCATTTTCTTTTATCAAGTAGCAAGCAGTTTGTTAATCTTCATTTTACATGTTAGGTCTCCAAAAGAACAAGAACAACAACAATAAAACAAAAATCACAAGCTGTGTATAAGAGTTATTTATTTCAATTTCCTTGCAAATATTTTATTTTTATTTTAACTCATTCCAATCATCGTTCCTGTTTGTTGGTTTTTTTTCTTTTGAAATACAGCAAATATTATTTATACATTATATTCACATAACAGCAGAATAAGTTCCTATTAAAGTAACCAGAAAGAAAAAAAATAGTTTTTTATTAAAGAATTTCTAATAAAACTGAAAAAGATTATATTTTATGATAATCTAAGAGTAGAAACTATTTCAAATATGAAACAGATTTTGGAATTATGTCAGAATTCTGATCATAAGATTTGAAAATTATTTTGCTTTCTGTTTTGAAACAAAAGATATTACAATTCTGTCAGTTTTCTGCTCAACTGAGGACTCACTACATGTCCAATTGTCCACATGTCTTAGAAAGGCGTTAAACCAAAAAGTAAACAAAATAATAATAAGAATAATAAATGAGGAAACCTACACCCTACGGTCTCATCTGTGCAATTATATCTCCACAAAGGATTGTTTTGATACATGAATTAGCTCTTCTCATTTAGAATAATAATCACTGCAACGTCAACTGCTCAAATAGAATCATATATCAAAGCTGAAAAAGTAACAAAAAAAAATGCTTCAGTTTTCAAGAGAAATACTGAGCTCAAATCTTAAATAGTCTGAGATTATTTTATATCACTTGGATAATGCACATTATCCAATATGAATTGCTCATTACATTCACTCTGTTTATACAAGTCCAGTTTTTATTATGGTACGGCTACAGAAAAGCGTACTGTAAAATGAGCGTCTATGTGACATAAGGTTTTCACATTCTGAAAGCATGCTTAGGTTACATTTTTACCAAACATGAAGCTTTTTTACAGAAGGCTTCTGAAAAGTGAGGACAGCTTTTGCAATCAAATCCCATGCAAACTAAATTGTTCATCTTTACTAAATTTTGATATTACAGCTCAGATATTTTCTGTTCTCAGAGGAAGTGATTTCCAGAAGAGATACATTTAAAACATTTCCTTCTGAGTAGTCAAGCTGCTTTGATTAGGTTGGTGAAGATGCAGAATATATAAGACTGTAGGTTAAAAACTCAGCTGAGGCAAAATGAGATATACAGTCACTATGGAGTGTAGATTTACTAATAATTCTTGGAATCTGAATAGCACATAGTCCACCCAGAACCTGATCCAATGGAAAGTGTTCTTGCCCATGGAAGTGGGTTTGGAATTAGATGATCTTTAAGATCCTTTCCAACTCAAACCATTCTATGAATCTATCCAGTTGAAACCTAGTGTAATAGTCTGCCTGCATCCAAATGCTGAGGCTTTCATGACAGCCTTCTCAAGGTAAAATAAATTGTATGATGATTACCTGATAGTCCAGCTGGCATCATTCAGAGCACTTCCCTTTTCTCTAACAGGATATGGAAGGGTAAGAAATAGGTTTCTGCTGATTATATTTTATTTATAGTCACAGAAAAAGAATACAAATGAAATGACTAAGACTTTTTTTTTTTTTTTTTTTTTTTTTTTTTAATACAATATCTTATATGAGCATAATGTGCAATAGGCCATCAAGCAAAGGTTGATTTTTATAGAACTTGTTAATCACAGAGGTCCAGAACTTCAAAAGTTATTGATTTCATTAAGAGTGAGTGATTTAAACACCTTTGAACATCTAGTCTTAAATTAATGTGGAATGATTTCTTTAATTCAAACTTAAGTAGAGAGCCCATTGAATGATTTGAAAAAGTAGAACCAGATGTGTTATCAGAAAATTAATGTGACCCTCTGTTCTTGTAACAAATCATCGGTAGTTTGAGTTATTCGTAATGGCATAATAATTATACATTTGGGCTAAAAAAAATCTATTTCAAAAAGGTTTTGTCCCCTGAGTTTACAAGGTTCTTCTTAGGTAGGCTAAATCACCCTCAGAAAATCTGTCTCTCTACATTGACTTTGCAAAAAAACAACAACTAGGAAATCTTTTGTAGAAAACCTAGGATGACTAAATTCCCACCTGGATTAAATGGAGTGGGATTAATTAGATGAGATAAATTGAGTACTGAAGACCTCAGCTGTCTTTAAAACTCTCCAGAGATCATGATTCAGTTGCAGAATCCTAAATAGGTACCTTATTCTAAAACCTAATGACATGTCCTTTCATTTTTATTTTTATTTTTTAAATTTTCTTCTATTTAAAGTGTTTCCATTTGCTTTTCTTTATACCATCCCTCAGTTTAATACAGATTTTAATACTGAAGACTGGACAAACCATTTTGGAGAGAGTGCAAATAGATCTGAAGGAACTGGGTTCAAGTCTATCAATTCATTTTACAGGTTCTGAATCAAGAGACAGAAGTACTATAAGCACCACCACAAACAAATTATTACAATAAAATCCTTAGCAGGTCTGAGATCAACTTTGTGTCTAAATTCAATCACATATTATCTGCAGGAGTCAACCCAGATCCCAATTTATGGCAAATAGCTGAATGTCAAGGAGAAACCCTTCTTGAATTTTGCTAGATTTAGCATTCATTTCAACATACCAATATGGATAAAATTAGGTTTTCCATGCCAACACTCGTTGCCCCCAGGCAGCCCAGTTTCTCTACAGTGATGATACATGGCCAACATCAAGCAGACCAGATTGCCTGGGGATCTTCCTGAAGGTCCCCAACATAACTTTCCAGAAAAGCAGTGGGGAAAGAGGTAAACTTTAGGATTGCAAAAACAAATTCTGATTTGCTTAAAATTGAGTCTCAGGAGTGCACCCAGCACTGTCTCTTCTCAGGTCAACCCAGATGACTGAGGGCTCTGAAATATAATGCTGTTCTGACCTCGTCCAGGGCTGAATTACAAATTCATAAAGTCAAAGACACAGTGAAATGGAAGGCCAGTTAGCACAACATCAGGGCAATTGAGAGCTGTGAAGATCTTGTCCTTTACCTCCAGAAAACAGCAAAAGGGACCGTTTCCAACAATTCAGCTGAAACAAAACAAAAGAAACAAACAAACAACAAACAACAAAAACAGATAGATGAATAAAATCAATCTGATATAAAATAAAGGAATTCACATGTAAATAATAAAATTTATTTGTGTGCCTTCTAACAAGAAAGTAGAAATTGTACAGCAAGCATGAGGAATACCCGTTTGATCACAGAGAGGCAATATTTTTAATATATTAATAGAGTATCATATAATTGAGTTTTGTAATTCAGTATGATCCTGACACACAGTGTCAAGACAACACATGGCTCTGCACTCAAGTTCACACAGAAAATTTCCTCCACCCTTTCTACAGCGAATTTGGCAGAATTAGGGAATCTTGGAAGCTCTCCTTTACAGCAGAAAGCATTATATCTCATCAGTATTTGTCCTCAAACAACAATCCTAAGGAAAATTTTTGTGGTGTAATCCAGCCAGCAGTGAAGCACCACACAGCCATTTGCTCAGCCTCTCCTCTCTCTTTTTGGGATGAGGGAGATAAACAGGAAAATGAAGCCTGTGGGTTGAGATAGAGACAGCTTATTAAGATAGGGGAAGAAAAAAAAAAAATATTACTAATAATAATGTGTACAAAACAAATGATGCACAAAGTAATTGCTCACCACCTGCTGACCGATGCCCAGCCTATCCCCAAGCAGCCAGCCCCCCACCCTGGCTAGCCACCCCTATCTATTGCTTAGCATGACATCAGATGGTATGGAATACCCCTTTGGCCACTTTGGGTCAGCTGTCCTGGGTCTGTCCCCTCCCAGCTCCTGCTGCACCCCTAGTCTGCCTGCTGACGGGATGGAGCAAGAAGCTGAAAAGTCCTTGGTTTAGTGTAAGCACTGCTCTACAACAATTAAAACATCAGCATGGTATTTTATACACTTTTCATCCTAATCCAAAACACAGCACCCTACCAGCACCTAGGAGGAAAATTAACTGTGTCCTAGCTGAAAACAGGACAAAAATCAAGACAATTAAGCAACACAACATATATTACTGCTAAATTGTAAGCTCTAAAGAAATGCTAAATATCTTGAACTTTTCAGCATAAATCTTCAGCACAGTACAAAGAGCCTAAATTTGTATTCTCCCCTAGAAACATAAACAGTAATATGCTCTCCAGATGCTGAACTCCAGAAGAAGGCTGGAGACACTCCAATGTTAGCTCTTGACAGTTGCTTAAAGGCTTTTTCACATTTCTAGTGCTAACTTGAAATATTTTACAGCCTTGGTTTCTCTCCAAATTGTATCTGTTAATCACAACAAACTGTCACACATTGTCAGTCTCCACCAGTGGAAATGATAATGAGCAGCTTCACTTTACAAAAACACATCTAACTGATTTCAGATTGATAGGGATGGCAAACAATTTTGCCCGGTCTTTGATGAACATATTTGTGCAGCTTGGAAATTCCGTCCCAAATGAGTAAATGTGCTTTTGGCAGCGTGAAGACAGATAACACCAGGCTCTCTAGTAGCAGTGAACTAATCATGGAGCAGATGTTGATTTGCTGCACTTCATGCACCATTCCCTAAACTTTGGGTCTCCATTAAGGCTGCAATCTGTAACGGCCTCTTCCACATGTAGTTGTAGACTCCAGCATAACATTTCCTCTCCTGGTAATGCTGTCTTACAAATGCCATAGTTTCTTGTCCAAAATTCAAAATGTGGAAAATGTACTTGATACTTGTTGAGTATACTACTTTTTTACCTTATTACTTCTGGAATGGCAGTACATGGCTAAAACCTCCCGCCAAGTTGAAACAAATAAACAGACTCTCTTAAAGAGCACAATTACTTCATCGGCACATGTTAATGAGTCATTGCACTATACCTATTCTCTCTCTGGTGAAGGGGGAGCATATGAAATTTGACACCCAAATAACCGCTTCTGCAGCAACTGAAAGTATGTTATTACCCTCCAGAACAGTAAAATGCTATTTCCTATAGCAGCTCAGAGAAGCAGCTTGCTGGTTATGCATTCTCTCTACTTGGGCAACAGCTTCCCCTCAGCAATGTAACAGGAGCTAGAAGTGATGTTTTGTATAGACCAATGTTAGTGCTCATCAATGTGTTTTAATTCTCTTTTAAGCAGCAGATATGACTTGGTTTCAAATTCCTTCATCTCCCTCTGAACTTCAAGCTTTTATGATATTTTCTAATAGCTGGTAAATTTAAAAGTATTATTAAAATACAAGTTGCTGACAGATCTTGATGCTGCCCACAGAGAAATTTGCATAAAATATGGTATGGAAATCATTCCACTGAAGTCTCAAGAGCTGGAAATCTATCGTGGTAATGTAGCAGAATGCAACCATGTTTCTGCTTTGGACATGAAGAGTTAAATAAATGAATCACAGAAGGAGCTGTCAAGGACTTCATCATGCAGAATACAGACCATAAGGGAAACATGAAACACCTGCACTGGACGCAAGGCCAAGGACACTATCTGCACACTGTTTCTATCTGCCCTCCATTTAATTCTGTTTGTGAACAAAATCCCATATTATTAAGGACTCTCTGTGGAGTCAAAGTAATTCTTTTCTTTAATGCTCATAATGAACAGGATAATACATTTACTAGACTCTATTCTCCAGTAGATTTTTGCAACTCATTTACAAAATTATAAATATTAAAGTAATGAAGGCTTTTGGCACTACACAATGGATGGCAAGTCTCTAATTACATTTCCTCTGTAAAATTTGATTGTTACAAAAATGCTTTCTTCATTGAAACTAGATCCTTGCTCATTTGCCCACGCCATGGTATAATACTACAGAGGTTTCAAGCTGTTTGACTTTTCAAAGGTATATTTGAAGGAAAATAGCGATACTAATTCTGCATATATATTATATATATATTTGTAATTTGAAGGAAATAAAAATTGAGCTTCATACAGGGACTGATAATTTAAGAGTCTTTGAATTAGTCCCAGATAAATTACTTTCTGAAACTTGAAAACTGAGCAGTAACAGTAGCAGTAACTGCAGAAAAATTAAGTAACTTTACAAGAACCCAGTAACTAAGTCCGGTTATATCATGAAAAATTCAGTGCTGAGCTTACAGGAAGATGCTGTGAGCAATGTAGAAGCTACTACAGCTACCATGCACACAGACAGGCAAATGGTGCTCAAAATGATAAATAACAGAGAATGTTATCATCACCCTGTTAAATTATGACAGATTACTGATATTTACAGCCAACTAAACTATCAAAGCAGTCACTGTATAACAACACTTCCAATACTAACACTGAGTTTTTCAGAAAGATTTCTGTGTAGTGGAAAACTAAGTCCTGCAGTACTTCTATGAGATAATTCAGGTATAATTATTTATGGAGAAGAACAAAGCTACAAAAATGTGTTTTCAGAGTGTCTGAGTTTTCTTGTGCAATATAGAATAGCTCAAGCCTGTTTCAAAAGGTACAGGAATATGTAGTTTTTGACTGTAAGTGGAGTTGCTGGTCATTAGCCCTTCTAAAATTGGGCATATACACCCATACTGATTACTTAAAATGATGGATGCAATGTAAAGAATGTGTAGCTTCTGTTAGGGAACCTATTCATTTATTAATAACGATCTGAGGAATGTTAGTATAGCTGCACACTGACCTACTTCAGTTACTGTATACAGATTTGGAAGAAAGCAACCACTTTTGCAAATTCAATACTAGGCAATCAGACTTCTGAAGATTTTAGGCAGTTAAGCACCTCTAAAAATGATTTTAGTGATGATTTAGTGATTTTCCAGATACCTTGCATAAAATCAGCCACTAAGTCATGTTTAGCATTCAGACATTCCTGGCTTCTAGTTCACAGGCTTTTGACTATTCTAAATTACTAACTTGAAAAATTAATTTGAATGATTACAGATGGAATACAAGACAGCTAAAGCGTATACACCTGCACATTTCATTCTACTGTGAGGACATTTGCAACTAAATCTTTATTATATTTACTTATGTCTACATACTTACATTCATCATCCCTTAGTAGCATTTGACCTAGGGAAATTTTGCAAGTGGAGGAAATAGTCTCCAAATTCACTACAAGAAGCCACATCTATGCCACATCAAAATCTGCTAAATGAGGGGAGCCTGTGCAAAGGATGAAGCTTCAAGGAGGTATCATCACTCACAGAGGCTAGGAATCTGCTGGAAGCATTTGAGTAGCTGAAATACTCCCTTGAGCACAGTCAGATGACCTTACCATTGCCCTGCTCTATTGACAACAACATGACTAATTCATTATTTAGCTCTTAGCCATGCCCTTACCAGGACATGTGTAGATGCGTATTTTTAACCACAGTTCAAACCAGGCTGCTGTCATGGTTTAAGTTAATTAATAGCAAACCAGCAATGGCCCCAGGGGGTAATTAGATGTCAGTGGAAATCCTCTTCCTTTCAAGCTTCCTCCAGATTTCATCACAGATGTATAATCCTGTTCCTTAAAAGCCACAGCAAGAGCTGTGTTTGGGCATTTCTCTGATCAGCACCCCCTGTACCCTCTGTTCTGCTGCTTCTGCCACCCCAATAGGAGATTTCCTGCCCCCCTCCAGACAGTGATGAACTGGGAGAGGAATGGTTGGAGAGCTGCCAGGCAGAGAAGGACCTGGGAGTGATGGTGGATAGTCGGCTGAATATGAGCCAGCAGTGTGCTCAGGTGGCCAAGAAGGCCAACGGCATCCTGGCTTGTATCAGGAACAGTGTGACCAGCAGGGCTAGGGAGGTGATCGTCCCCCTGTACTCAGCTCTGGTGAGGCCGCACCTTGAGTACTGTGTTCAGTTTTGGGCCCCTCGCTACAAGAAGGACATGGAGGTGCTTGAGCGGGTGCAGAGAAGGGCAACGAAGCTGGTGAGGGGTCTGGAGAACAAGTCCTACGAGGAGCGGCTGAGGGAGCTGGGCTTGTTCAGCCTGGAGAAGAGGAGGCTCAGGGGCGACCTTATCGCTCTCTATGGGTACCTCAAGGGAGGCTGTAGCGAGGTGGGGGTTGGCCTGTTCTCCCACGTGCCTGGTGACAGGACGAGGGGGAATGGGCTTAAGTTGAGCCAGGGGAGTTTTAGGTTAGATGTTAGGAAGAACTTCTTCACTGAAAGGGTTGTGAGGCATTGGAACAGGCTGCCCAGGGAAGTGGTGGAGTCACCATCCCTGGAAGTCTTCAAAAGACGTTTAGATGTAGAGCTTAGGGAAATGGTTTAGTGGGGACTGTTAGCGTTAGGTCAGAGGTTGGACTCGATGATCTTGAGGTCTCTTCCAACCTAGAAAATTCTGTGATTCTGTGATTCCCTTTCATGAACTAGGCAGTGGCTGGAGATGCACGTCGTCTTAGCAGCCTTTTGAAGCAAGAAGCACATCTAGCTGGTGTTGCTGATTTAGTGCATAACACTATATGTACCTGCAGTGCTATATTAATAACAAGCGTCTTCGAAGTGAAGTCCTTGCTTCCGCCTTCAGAGCCTAGTTTTGCTACACAATGCTATCTAAAAGATTAATTTCTTCCCACTGGCAGCACGTATTAGAGATATTTAAATAATAAACATGCACTCTGTCAGGTTCTGGATGGAAAGCTGAAATACGGATTTCTAGCTTCATTTCCACATTCAGCTACAGCACCAGGAAACTGAGAAACCAAGAGAGAAAACTAAATGGTCTACGGGCATTTTACTTTATTCTGTTTTTTTTTTTTTTTTTTTTTTTTTTTTTAACTGTGTATTTTAAGAGCAGCTGTCATCCTATACATTAATTTCAGTTTATTTTTAATCTGTATATGTAATATATATCCCAATGCTTAAAGAGAATACAAACATTTTCCTTTGGTAGGACTTTTTCCATGCAAAGTAGTTCTTTAACTTTGTTTTGGTCACTTTCTCTTGTATTCTAGATTTATAAGACAAATGCTGGCAGCTCTTTTCTTTGATGTGAAATTCATGAATATTGCCAAAAATAATGATAATACAAAAAGTGTCTTGATTTTATATTTATAACTTATTTATTAATAAATAAATAATATTATTTATTTTTATAAGCAACTATTTTTTAGTTGCTTAACTGTCATGGAAAAAATTCTAAAACCCTAAAGTAACCATGAAAGAAAGATAGCCTGGCTGCCTAAATTCAGGGCTTAGCTTCATCTCACTGGTTTTCAGGAACATTTTTATGGTTAATATTTTTTTTTTTGGTGTTTTTTTTTGTTTGTTTGTTTGTTGTTTTTTTTTTTGTTTTCAGTTTTTCTCTTTTGCAGTTTTATAAGCTACCATATCATAAAACCTAATAAATATAAGAATTACTGAATTCATTCTCTACAGTTATATAAACAAGTTTTGGTTAATTATTAGTGAACATTTTTCATAACTTGTAAAATACGCCACTGGATTTGATGTTGAAATTATTCAACCCTAAATATCAACAGAAATTTTGATAGACAAGTCTAATTGTAACTATTTCCACATGACCACTAAACAAGTTTTGGGTTAAAGAAAATTATGCACTCATTAAACTAACTCTTGCATGCAGAGTGTTTTCTCTATATGATAAATTTTGTAGGTCCCTGTAATAGGGCCCCTGTAGGTCCCTGAAATATTTTTCTATCTTTCATATTTGTTCCTTCTAAACATATCTGACTTTTATTTCAAGTCACATCACATCAACGCAAACTAAAAAAGCAAAGCACAAAACTGTGACACCAATTATTTTCTTCACAACTACCATTTATTAACAATGAATGCTTATTTTTTAGTATGAAATATTAAAAAAAAAAAATTGTTCCCAGAAAAAGTCTTTGAGTCTGTAAAGTACACACCAAATTAAACATGACTTTGATATGTTTATCTAATCAAAAGTAAGATATTTCTGTCACCTCATTCTAGTTACTACTTATAATAATAAAATAAACATTTTTCTAAAATGCCCTTGAATATTTTTAATCTAGAATTTTAAAATGCTACCTTTCCCATGTCTGTCCCTTAATAAAAGTACTTTAAATGAATGTTAGTATCATTTCCTCGCTAGTTCTAATAACTAAGATCTCAAAAGCAAGTAAGAAATCAGAGTACTACCCAAAGTACACTCAATACTGTGAATTATTCTAAGTTGTTGCCTGTTCTGGAAATAATTTTAAATTGTGTAATTGCTGATGCCAGAAGCCCATCTCGGATTATCTGTACCACCATGTTTCTCAGTTTTGCAATAACTGATTTCCTTATTTCCTTACTATTTGCAAGTACACCAAACAATAATGTACTCTGAACAGTAGCATGCAGTGTGTATTAATGAACAACATAAAGCTGTCTGCTGCATATTCATCTTGAAGGCAGTTCAAGAACTGTAGTCAGCAAATGTAATTCATTGCAGATGGATAATTTTTTAAATTATGTCATTTTTTTTTTTAATAAAAAGAATCTAAAACCACATTACAAGATCCAAAATACTACATGTGGGCCTAATTTCAAGCTAGACATCTAAACTCAGAGAAGCAAATTAGAAAACACTTTGCTCTTCCACTTTGTCGTGGTTTAACCCGACCGGCAGCTAAACACCACGCAGCCGTTCGCTCACCCTCCCCCCTCCCTCTCTGGGACGGGGGAGAGAAATGGAAAGTGAAGCCCGTGAGTTGAGATAAAGACAGTTTAATAAGACAGGAAAAAAAAAATAACAAAAATAATAATAACAATAATAATAATGATGATACAATGGTGATAATACGAAAGTAATAATAGTATGTACAAACAAGTGATGCACAATGCAATTGCTCACCACCCGCTGACCGATGCCCAGCCTAACCCCGAGCAGTCCGGCCCCCTCCCCCCCGGCTAGCCACCCCTATATATTGTTTAGCATGACGTCAGATGGTATGGAATACCCCTTTGGCTAGTTTGGGTCACCTGTCCTGGGTCTGTCCCCTCCCAGCTCTTACTGCACCCCCCAGCCTGCCCGTTGGCAGGACAGAGCAAAGGCTGAGATGTCCTTGGCTTAGTATAAGCACTGCTCTGCAACAATTAAAGCATCGGGGTGTTATCAGCACTCTTCTCATTCTAAGCCAAAACACAGCATTCCACCAGCTACTAGGAAGAAAATTAATTCTGTGCTAACTGAAACCAGGACACACTTCTTATTCAACTCATGTACCTGCATTTTTTCAGTGAAACCTGCTTTGTGTCTGCAAAGCTGGGCTTTTGCACACACCAAAAATATCTGTTGCTTAGGCTGATGAAACCTATCTCCTGCTTATGGATTTGTAATTTGAAAACTAGGTGATTCTTACAGTTATGTCCCTTGAACATCCGGAATTTGCTGCATTCTGGGTGCCGATTCTGAGAGCAGAGGATTCAGCAGTCCTGCTCACTGTCATTTAAATCAAACAGTAGATGAGGGTCGATCTTTAATGGTTTCAGACGTAAAGTGTGATTTAGTTCCTCTGTCCTGTCAGTTTGTGGGATACTGTCCTAATCAGACAGTGATACTCTAGACAGAGGGAGACCTTTCTACTGCTCTTTGTTGCAGCTGCACCATTCTACAGACAGGGATGCAGAGAAATACAAAATCAGAGAGGAGATATCTGCAGAAGCATGATTTCATACCTTGACAAATCAGCTCACAATGAAGAATGGTTCCTGTCCTCCCTGGCACTTCTGTGGTTTTTCCAACGGAAATATAAATATAATATAATAATATAAAAGCAAGCAAACAAACAGAACAGGTACCAGAAGCCCCTCATACTCCTTTCCCCAGGACTCCTTTTCCTGTTTATACTGAGAAAACTTTGCAGAGAGAGACAGAAGGTTCCTCCTGCCAGAACACTGTAAGGCCTCCCAGGTTCAACTCTTGGTATGATCTACAAGTTCATCACTCTTCTCTTCCACCCTCCTCCAGAATTGAACTGGGATCCAACTTTCCTGCTTCTTAACCAAATGTTCCCAGTAACCCAAACAGAGAACATCAGTGTGACGTCCTTCATTTGTAATGTGGTAGAAGAGGTAATCTGGAGGTCAGCACATGGCTTTATTGTCAGCATGAACCAGGGACATCCTAGCACTACAGGTTCACTTAGTCAGAGCAGCAAGTCAGACAGTAAACCCACTCAGTGAGGCTCATCTGTGGCTTCAATTGCACCATTCTCTGAATAGTGCATTAATTTGGCACAGGCCTTGTTGTCATTGCCCTGCATGAAACTCATTTAACATAGAAAATATCCTAAATTCCACCCCAGATCATGAAGTCTTTCTTTTAGACCTGCTCTTTTTTTTTTCAAACTTTCTAAACTTCAGACTATACGCATTATTAGAGTTTCATTACATCACATTTCCAGATGATATAATTGGAGCTGTTCTGTGGAGTGTACTTGTAATAATTCCTTGTGTCTGAGTCCCAGTACCTGAAGTGCAACCCTTTTAAACTGTATGAATGAGTAGTACCACAGACAATGACTCAGGGCATGGTGGGCAGAGCTTCTCACATCAAAAACACCAGCCACTCTTAAAGACCAGAGTTATTTTCACTAATTGCCAGATTAGTCAAGATACTTTATCAGTGCCTCCTCACATTCAACAGAAAAATTCCATGCTCAGCAAGACTTCTCATATTATAATCCTGCCATGCTCCTAAATTTGGCAACTAAACACCTTCTCTGTCTGTGTTGTACAGACTAACGGAACACTTTAATTGTGTAAGGGAGTTGAAATGTAGACTTAGAACTACCTGGTTTTATGTTCAATCTTTTTAAATAGAAGCCTATTACTTATGAAAATGAAAATATTTCATTAACAGAAAATGCAAGTACTTCTAGTCCAAAACAACAACAAAAAAACTTTATTACCTGGAAATTGCTAGATCAATGAACAGGTTACAAATACACCTACAAAAACAAACAAACAAACAAACAAACAAACAAGCAACACTCAACAGCCCTTTCCAAACAAGATAAAAAGGAACACAGATTATTAATAGGCAAAATGATTTCAGAATTCTTTATGCAGTAAATACATGGTGTAGCCGGTAGGTTTCCACAAGGAGATATAGTGCATAGCTACCCAGTCCTCAAGGAGAAAGCCCACCTCAAAACAGGCACTATTCCCTTCAGGGAGAGACATAAGTGGCAGCATGAAGTGACCGGCAAGGCTCCCTGCAACTGCAGCAGCTATTTTCTCTGGCATTATGAGTGTCATTTAGATAACACAAATATAACTATCCCATTACTCCCGCAGAACATGCTCATAGCGGAACCATTGAGGAACTGGTAAATTGCTTTAAATTTGCTTTGCTGAGAGCTTATTGCTCACAAGGGACTGGTTCTTCCTCTATGATTCCAGCAGTTAAATTGCCTTCAAGGACACTTTTCCACATAAGCATTTGCTGCAGTAACTTTAAAGGAGAGGTGAAGTGATGTGGAGACTGTTGCTGCAGTTCAAACTATGTAAAATCTGGAAAAAATCCCATTTTAAAAAAACTAATACTTGGAAAGTCAGGAAGTAAGAGTACATTATTTACTTTTCTGTCTTTTTGAGTGTACTTTACAAATAATCCTACCACTCAGAGCATAAATCCATCCCCTCAAGTAGAGGACCATATTTTTAACAAGAATGGTTGACTGTGACTCCTCTGAAAAGCTGGAAGGGCTGTGTTATCTCCTAACAGGTGGTATGTGGGTACCATCATGAATTAATGATACGGTATGTGGGTACTATGATGAATTAATGTGGGTACATCATGAATCAATAGAGTTTTTGATTCTTGGAAAAGCAAGGAGAAAGGTTAGCAGAACTGCTACCCTGGACTACTGGAGGACAGACTTTGGCCTGTTTATGAGACTGATTGGTGGAGTCCTTTGGGAGTTAGTCCTGAAGGGCAAAGGAGTCCAGGAAGTCTGGATACTCTTCAAGAAAGAAATCCTAAAGGCACAAAAGCAGGCTGTCCCCATGTACCATGCCCACGGCAAAGAAAACTGGCATGGCTAAAGAGAGCTTTGTCTAGAGCTCAGGAAGAAAAAGAAGGTTTATGACCTTTGGAACAAGGGGCAGGTCACTCAGGAAGACTACAGAGTTGTTGTGTGAGGCTGTGCAGGGAGAAACTTTGAAGGGCCAAAGCCCAGCTAGATCTCTAACTGGCTACTGTGGTTAAAGATAATATAAAATGATATTATAAATACACAAATGAGAAGATGATATCTAGGGAGAATCTCCATCCTTTATTGGATGTGAGGGAAAACACAGTGACAAGAGATGAAGAAAAGGCTGAGGTACTTATTGCCTTCTTTGCCTCAGTCTTTAACAGCAAGACCAGTTGTTCTCCAGGTACAACTAGACCCCTAAGCTGGTAGATCAGGGGAGCAGAATTATGCCCTCATAATCAATGAGGAAATAGTTAGTGATCAGCTAAACCACTTAGATGTAAGCAAGTCTATGGGGCCAGATGGGATCCTCATGAGTGTTACTGAGGGATTTGGCAGAAGTCCTCACTAAAAACAACCCCATGCAACACTACACGTTGGGGGAAGAGTGGCTGAAAAGCTGCCTGGCAGAAAGTTACCTGAGAGTATTTGTTGATAGTCAGCTGAATATGAGCCAGCAGTGTACTCAGATGGCCAAGAAGACCAACAGCACCCTGGCTTGTATCAGACCTAGTGTGACCAGCATGACCAGGGAAGTGATTGTCCTTCTGTACTCCTCTCTAGCAAGGCTGCACCTCGAGTACTGTGTTTCAGTGTTATCATGAGGTGGCGATCAGGCTCTTCTCCCAGTGCACCAAGTGATAAGGGGAAATGGCCTTAAGTTGCACCAGGAGAGGTTTAGGTTTGATATTAGGAGAAGATTATTCACTGAAAGAATTGTGAAGCATTGGAACAGGTTGCCCAGGGAAGTGGTTGAGTCTCTCTGGAAATCTTCAAAAAACATGTAGATGTAGTGACATAGTTTAATGGTGAATGTCAGTGTTAGGTTGAAGATTGAACCTGATGATCTTTCCAACCTAAATGATTCTGTGCTATGGTAATTGACTCCCAGGCATTCATTCATTACAGAGGCAACAGCAAAACAACCTTGTAACCATCTTTCTCCACATGCCCCAGCTATTGACACAGCAAAAGAATCCAACTCCACTAGGAAAAAAATAAGCTAATACAAACCTTGTTTTGCAAAGAAGTGAAGATTAAAGTCAGAGATGAAACTATACTTCTATATAAAAACAACAGCAACAAAAAAGTTGAACAAAACCAAAAATGCAAAATGCAGACCTCAACATGTGGATATACTCTTGTGTTTGCAAGTGGCCATCACTCATTTGGAAGAGGAAGGTGAACTATTTGGAGCTTAAAATTCTCATGGTACTTTTACACTGAATTCAATATTATTTTTTACTGGCAAAAATAAAGGGTAATTATTTAGAACAGACTTTTAAAAGAATAAACATCATTATAATAAATGACTACCCACATGCAACACAAAATTGATACCCTTAGTGCTTTCTAAACACTAATGTTCATCAGTGCCTGAGATAGGAAGGTGAGGAGGTAATGCCCCTAGACATCAGTGTCATGGTCCTAACACTAGTCGTGCATTCATTATGTTGATGAACCATTAGTGCGTAATGCTTTACAGGCATCACAAATCAGACTGGAAACCTGAGATGTACAAGGAAGAGAGCACAATGCACCTTAGAAAACCTTTTCCTGAGATCTACAAGGTGCCCAGCACTGATTTCCCCACCACTTTGCCCTCCAAATACCTTATGATCCCATAAGTAATGAAAAGCACATCCATTGGCCAGGGAGATTGTTGAAGAAAAGTCAAACCCATGGAAAATAGTGCTGTTCCTATAGAAAATGTGAACATTTTTAGGTCCACAGCTTGGACCTTAGAAGTAAGAAAGAAAAGACTGAAAGTAACTTTTCACTTTTGGTCTTGCCACAGTAGGGCATATCTGGCTAAACCATTAGGCAGCACATTAGTACAATGTTCAGCAAAGATTACCATCAGGGGTACCTCATTTTTGCATTCAATTGCTAAATAGCTCCTTCCACTCAGCCATATGGACATCCTACCATGTTTATGTAATTTAGGCACAAATACACAGTCTTAGTGTGAGTCACCACAGTCTCTCCAATGTGTTACAAAATTCTTTGACTTTAGTCTCCAGCTATAAAACAAAGCTAATACTTTGCTTTCAATCAGCATCTTTGATTTCCAAGCTCACTAAGATGTGCCCTCTAGCTTTCAGCATGGCCCCTCCAACATGGGGACCTCAGATGTCACTGAGCTGTCTGCCAATCCCAGAAACAGTCTGAAGACATTGCAGTTTCATAGGAAAGTCAAGTAAGCTTCAGTTGTCCCTTAAGAATCCTCTGGTACGAGGTATCTCCTGAAATGTTATGCTCCTCCCCAAGAGAATACAGACCATGATGGGCTGTGTAGGAGGCAGTGGAACAACATCAGCTTATATAGGCCAAGGCCTGATTCTTTGTAACAGGGTTTCCATTGTTTTTCTCTTTCTTCTTTGTAGTTTCCTAGAGCAGTAAGCTCAACACCAGTATAAAATAGTCACTGATCAGAGCCCCTCAGCTCTGATGCTTGTGGCAAGCTGCCAATAACCTCTGAAGAGTTTATTGCATTCAGACAGAAATTCTGCCCTGCAGCTCTGAGTGCCTTTCTGCATCGAACTCCAGGGGGCACAAAAATTGCTGCTGACCTTCCTGAGCTGGACTGGGACTAAGAGCAGTTTAGCTGCTTTGGGGGTAGCACAAAAGCCCAAGCTAATTATATTGGAAAACGTAGCACACACGGCCAGTGACACTGTGATACAGCAAAAATTAGGGACTATGGTGTATCCAGGGTTCTTCAGACAACCATCCTGAGTGTCTCTCCACTGCATCCAGAACCCGTACAGACAGCTTTTTCCCCCAGCTAGGCAGTCTGGCTGTCAGAGTTGACTGCATTCATACTCTGAAGATAAAGATAATCCTTTTGCTAAACTTCATACACTTTTAAATAAATTAGTAGGAGTACTTTCATCTCTGGTAATGATTTGTAGTTGAGATTAATGGCCTGATTTTTAAAAGTACTTGCCAGTAACAATGAGCTCTCTTTATTTACAACAATGTGTGAGCTTCCTGAATAGATGGAGAGTCTGGCTGGAGTACACACACCTCTTAACAGTAACAAGCATCCTCGGCTTCCTCTCCCATAAATATTCTTCACTCTGTATGGCCACATGATCACGCACTGACTTGCAGATCAGTGTTACTGTCTTATTGATACTTTTTTAACATGTCATTACATTTTAGAAAAATGCCATTTTCTTCTTCTCAATTGCTTGGGCACTATATGAGTGTATAATCAATCATTTTTACTGTTACTGTTTAGGTGCTTTCTTCAAGTTTCTTGTTGTAGAAACAAATGTTTCATAGAGAAGTGTGATGTTTTATACCTAAATGCTATCCGTTTTTTTAAAGACTGGGAAGCTCAGTCTCACTCTGCTATTGGATCCAGAAGAGATAAACCTCAGCCAGTAAACTCAGAATAGATTATAAACTTCTCCCTCCAAAAAAGGGTAGTAGCAATACTCAGGAGGGTTATTTCAACATGATTATAAAGATGAAGACTATATTTCATTACTTTTAATACCCTTTTTCAGATCCATTTTCAATTTTCCTGAAAAAACAAAAGCAGTATGGTGCTACAAAATCGACATTTTTATATATCAGCTTGCTACATACCACTACTCCCAGATTGCTGCAGTAATTACCTTTATGACATTACAAGTGCCAATTTAGGATGAAAGCAAAGTGTAGCTAGGAGAAAGAGGATTTGAAAAATAAAGATTTAGGGTCCAACTCTGATACTTTTTCTATTCCTTGACCGAGAATATTTCCTTTATACAAATTTATATATCCCATGCTTATATATATGTGAAATTGTTAAATATCTATTGCAGTCAAGTTCTGGGTCATCATATGGTTAAGAAAGCATTACTGAAGAACCATAAGAAGGACCCATAACCCTGTGAATCAAATCAGTAAAAAAAACAAAAACAAAAAACAAATAAACAAACAAACAAAAAACAAACACCACCACCAACAAAAAAAACAAACAACAAAAACAAACAAACAAACAAAAACACCAAAACACCTGGGGTATTTCTCCTGTAACTTCATTTATAAGTAAATTAATTGTATAACATTACTGCTTTACTTGGACATTTTCAGGGAGTTTGCACTGCACATTTTATTGAAAGTAGGTAATTGAAGCATGCCTCCTGTTAGACAGTGTATAGGGTAGGATGAATATTTTGGCGGCCCTGGAGAAACCAAATGGGAACTTCAGGAGTCACAAATTGTCAAATAAATATGTTGCCAGAAAATTCAAGCAGAAGTGAACAATTAACAAGTTATCAGACCAGTGTTGCAAGTATTTCGTTATGTGGCATCCCACCAATGTAAAGACAGCGGTTGCATTTCCTGAGGACAACTGTTTCAAAGTGATGGCAGCACTGCAGGGTCATGGAAACACCGTGGAGCCCTGAAGGACTAGCAACGTAATTTTAGATGTAATCATTAAATTTAGAAAGCTAGGGACATTAAGTCAATTTTCTGGCAAATTCTCTGCCTTCAAGACAACAAAGACAACAAGTCACACATTAAATTTATCACATTACATTTCCTTGAGGCAGTACCTGCTTGAGGGAAACAAGTGGGCAAGGAAAACCTTACAGCAGAATCTCAGAGTTGATGAAGTAGGCTTCATTCCTGGGGGTGGAAAAAATTAAATAAACATGGACAAGTGTTTTAGACCAACAGTCCAAGAGCCTTGTATTCTGTTTCAGGGCATCCATAAAGCAGCACTACTAGAGGAAGGACTGACATAGAAGTGGATGACTAGACACACAAATAAGCTATACTTTTAGTCTGTCTTTCTTATTCAACCAGGCTAGAAACACAACTCAGTTGTACACAAACCTCTGAGTTTCTTTTTGTGTCAATATTTATCTAATGGGTACAATGTCTGTGCAACCAGGATGATGACTTGTTACTCATTTATTTACCTTAGTGTTCATTGAATCAGCTCCCATTACATAAAACATAGGAAGTTTTTTGATTAAAAATCCCAAATCTTAGGAGACAACACCAATAAAAATAGACTTTTTAGACTCTTCCTATATGATGTTTTCACGTAGAAGGCAAAAACTTCCACAAAATCACTCAGCACAGCTTTCATTCATCTCTTTCACAGCATTTTACAGTTCTGTGGGCTATGTGAAGCATTTTCATGGTATCTGCCATCTCCTGTACAGAAGGTCATTTGGGGATGCTCTGTAAATAGTGTGTTGTAATTGTGAAAGGAAGATGTCATAAAACTGTGAAAGTAGATCCTTTCTTTTAAATCCATGTAAATACAAATCTCAGCTTATTTTTAGTAGACAAAGTGTACTTGTAAAATTCAGGCCTAAAAACATACTGCAACAAGTGAAGGAAACATAAGCTTAAGGTCAAAATTTGGCCCTCCTGTTAGAAAAAGAGTGAAAAGACCAAAAAGACCATAAAACGTAGTCTGAGATGGAAGAGGAGAGACACTCCAAAGACATCTGGCAGCACTGGTGAGTCTGGGGATGTGGGGACAACAGGCAGGGGCCATCAGGACCTGATGCTTTCTTGGTTGATGCATGTCCAGTGCACTGTTGTGAGCATGTGCTCCCAGTAATGAGTGATAAATTGAATAAAGAGAGATACAAGTAATAGCCAAACACAAAGCCTTTAGGCACTCCACCTGGTAGGCAAAGCAGAGACTGATGAGCTTCATTAAATGACCAATTTTAGCATACTCCAAAGGTGAAAAGCACACTATGCCTAGGGGCTGCAGACAGATGGGCAAGCAGGGGTGCGAAGGTGAGGAGCTGAATTAAAACAATCCTGAGATTAAGAGTAACACAAGAAATGCCCTGATGGACATCTAGTTGTTTCCATTACCAGCTGTATTCTTTGCAAGAAGGCAGGACCAGGCAGAATGTCATTTCATTCCTGGTTACTTTCTGCATCAGAACAAAACCCTGACACTCTTCAGTGCTTTCACTAAATATCCATCTTTTTATTGAAAAAGGAAAGTTTTTGTATTATTCTCCTTCTCTCTGTGCGCCTCTGTCTCTCTCCTTTCAAATAAAAATTGCTAGCATAATGCTGGTCTCAGAATTCTTGCCAGAAAAAGAAGTTGAAGTCATTGTGTCTTCATGAAAAGCTTTAGCTAAGTGGTGTGTTCCAGCAAAATACGTTTCTCTGAAAAATGTTGTAATTGACTCAATTTTTCTTCATCTCTCCAAAATACAGTGGATAGCGTTGACTGACTCTGCTCCCAGAAGGCAGCAGCGAGGGAGGAACTACCATGACAAGGAGTCTCAGTCAACTGGAAAGGGCCATAGCAAAGTTCAGGACCTTCTCTGAGACAAGAAGGGGTGAGAAGAGAGGCGAGAGCCTCTGTGGAAATCTCAGTGAAGACCCAGCTCTAGACATGTTAGAGAAAAGTTTATATTTGTCAGCAAAATTTTGCCTTTAAATACTGTGGTAAAAGCTAAAAATAAAGGCAAGGCAAAGACAGTAGAACTCTCTCCATTTCATGCAAACATGTCATGCTGTATTTTTACATACTCATAACTAACTTACCTAAGACACAATTCAGCCGTGTAAAGAATTTTCAGGAAAGTCATAAGAGACTTAGTTTGAATGATAGTTTGCACTCCTTTTTCAATGGCCAAAACAAGAATGCATTTTTAAAAGGTTTTAAAAGGGTCCCAATTCTGTAATCACTTTAGTTATTAAAATCATAGGCTTTGACTCTAATGAACTCAGAAATTATCCTTAAGTGAATGATTAAAATTAAAAGATGTGTTAATAGTGTTTTCAGACTGTATTATTACTTTCAGTGAGAAGAATAAGAATCCACAAGATTGGATGGCTGCAAATCTGGCATTGAAGTGAGTTTTGTCTCTTACAATTTCTTACTATAATGCTCTTTTGAGAAGATATTTTATGAGGGGCATTTCCAGACCTGCTTGTCTTTCTGCTGTTGCTTTGGCTGCAGGACCTGCCACTAATATTTCGTCTTCAAGTTTTCCACATATTCTGCTACTATTTCTGTCTTATGGTAAAGAAGATCCAATGGGAAAGAAAAAAAAAAAAGCAAAACACTCTACTTACAAGAGCTCAGGTACTCTTCCAGCTTCTAATTTTAGAAGCAAACCCTAAAAAAAATAGCTTTGCATTACTGGTGCTAGGGAATCCAGGACAAGCCAATGTTTTTGTGCTCTCAGGAATGGGGTGGAGGCAATGAGATAAAAAAAAACAAAACAAAAAAAAAAAAAGAGAGAGAGAGAAAGAGAGAGATTGGCATTTCAACAGACACATCTTGACATCCACAAAAATTATATTTCTTGCAGGTACAGTCCTTTGTACGTAGGATGCCATGTGTATGGCAACTGCAACAGATCTCCCTCTTGATCTCCCTCTGTGTGATACATGATGTTATAAAAGTCCTCATTTTCAGCCTCATTCGGAGTATCCTGACTGCCTGAACATATACTAGGACAAGTGGAGCTGAAGCTCTTCCCTGGGGATCTAGAGGTGCAGAGCTTCACTGCTATCGTACCCCAGTTGTCCCTGTTACATCTCCATCACTTGCAGCTAGGTCTGGATTGCCATGTAGATGCCTGTTGAAATAAGAATCTTGTAGAGGTGGAGTAGAGTTAAAGATTTTATTACATTATTTTATTTTATTTTATTTTATTTTATTTTATCTTATCTTATTTTATTTTATTTATTTTATTTTATTTTATTTTATTTTATTTTATTTTATTTTATTTTATTTTATTTTATTTTATTTTTATTGCATTATTTAATGAAAAATACTTGCATTTTTAAAATAAATAAAGCAGCCTTTTGTGGTACTGAGCAGTAGGAGTTGTTCTTGCCAGGTACCTGCACAGGAATAGCTACAAATAGTCTGGCAGCACTTAGACACTGAAATACTGTGTTGAGCAAGAGCCTTATCAAATACCCACATAAATAAATAAATGAATGAATGAATGAATGAATGAATGAATGAATCTGGAGAGCTTTTAGAGCTCACAGGAAGACCCAAGACTTGTCTGTTTGTTCTAGGTATTCCAGAAAAGCATCAAACTCTGCATTCTCCTGAGGCTGTAGTTCTTCTAATAGCCAGTAATTCATGCATTGCTCATTATCCTTAGTCTGAATGAAAGTATAAGTCACTTTCTTTTTCTTTTCCTTTTTCTTTTTTTTTTTTTTTTTTTCCTTCTGTATCATGCATAATAGAGCTGAATTTCCTAGGCCTTACCACAAGGGAAAAAACAAACAAACAAACAAACAAAAAGCATGGCCTGTTTAATAATAGATTATTCAAAATTTTAAGAAACAAAATCAAGGTTTCTTATTTTAATGCTTATAATAATGTGAAATTTGATTAGGTCTTAGGGAAAAATCTGAAATGCTATCTGAAATGAAGAAATTCAGTACTAAAATATAATTATATATATAAAGTGATCTTGGGCTGATGTATGGCTAGCCATACAGAGACAATAACTACAAAAAGACTGACATAATTCCGTGGTATGTAAAAAGAAGAAAAAACTAATAGCTGCTCTACAAAAGCTTTTATCCAACCACCCCATTAAACAGCATTCAGTTTGAGGCATCACATTTGAGCAGAAGATAGTGAAAGATACTTGCAGAATTAATTTACCATTTCCAGGCATTCCATATCAATACTTAGTGGACAAGAAAATGAAGTTATAAGAAGTCAATATCTATTATTAGTCACTTAAAAACGGTTGCTAACCCATGCTTAATTTCTTCTTTGATACATAACATTCAAATAGTACATGTAATATGAAATGCTGCTTTCAAATCTAGAATTACAATACATTTAAGCTAAACCAGATAGAAGCACTATCAACATGGAATCATGGAGTACAGTATTACTAATATTTCAAAATACCAGAATAAAGTAAAGCTTCTTGAAGGAGTATCAGGTGCTAAGTAAATGGAGGCAAGTTAAAGCTGTTGTCTGCTGTGCAGAGGTATTACCTTAGTACTGTAATGTAAAAAACATTAATGTGAGAAGTAGAAGAATCTCAGGAAAATAAGCAAAAAAGAGGGAGAGGGGTAAAAAGAGAGAAAATGATAGCAGAATATAAAAGATTTAACAAGAAATATGTGGCATGACAGTACTTTGGTCCATTGTTAATCATCCCCTAATTACTATAATCAGAAAAATTAAAAGTAATATAGTTTTTTCACCTTTCCACACTATGAAAATTTTTCAGTTAATGTGGGAACCACAGAACAGGCAATGCTAAATTGGTCTACTGGCCTTTGATTTTGAACACAAATTTTCTGAATCAAGCCTGATTTTTAGGCACATTTCAAGAGAGCTTGAGAGCTATAATCAATAAAATAATTGGATATAAAAAGCCTGGTTTCATACATTTAATACACTCAGGTCACCTTGTCCTAAAAATTACAAGCTTTAGAGATTTAAACACTCGTGTCTAGTGAGAAGCGGGTAGAATCAATATGGATCTGATTTTACTTTGCCAAGTAACAAATGTTCACAAAAATAAATTTTAAATCATAATTTAATTTACATCACAGTGATCTTAAGCAAGCTGTTGTGCATGGTTACAATCAAAAAGACCACAATTTAGGACACTGAATTTTTTTTTTTAAATTTGTTACAGATTGAGATCAAAAATTAATTCTCTCAGTAATTCACTGTGCTCTAAAGGCAGAAGGTAAATTTTTATTGCTAACACTAATTTTGGGCTTCAATGATAGAAGAAATTACAATGCTGTTTGTAAAGGACTAGGATAGACCTTACCTTACCTTTAAAAGAGACCTTTATGAAGGCGTGATTCAAAATGTTCACGTGGTTTCTTAAGAAATTTCTTCTTTGGTTGTATCTGGGGCACAAAATCTGCCTTTATAAAAACTGAGGTATTTTCTTGACATTAGTGTGCCTTTTTTTTCCATATTAACTAGAAGTTAGGGTACTTCGGAAAAAGCTCCTTTCTCTACTATAAGAGTTCAAATCTCTCTATCAGCTCTCCAGCTGGGAGGAGAGTAATCTGTTCCACTTGGAGATGTCCTTGTTCATGATGAAGTTGGGCCTCAGTGCAGAAAACAAGTCTAGAAGGTGGGCTAAGTCAGGATGGCTTCACAGATATTCATAGTCCACAAAGCAAATATATTTTGTGAGAGAAAAAAAAAATCCTAGTGAGCTCATACTACAGATGGGTCAAATAAAGTCAACATCCACTTCCTACGTGTTCTGTGTAATATTTTAGAAAGGGGTTCATGCTGTTACAGAATGCATGTCTGAGGCAGATGATAAATAGGTCTGTGAGCTGATGAATCAGACTCTCAGGCAACATGATCTAAGGTCCCTGAATGCATGCCAGGTATGGATCTGGGTTTAAGTCCTAATTGCAAGAAAGTCTTATTGCAGTGTGCCTTGAGTCTTTTTCCATATTCTTTTTAGTGGAACAAATAAAAAAAGGGTTGGGTTGCCTGTTTATAAAACACCTAACCCATTAGACCCTCAAGACAGTGAAAGGTTCAGTGTGCTGCTCCTTTGGCAGGAAATCCTGCAGTTATGTTTGCCTGCTGCTTTGTTTGGGTCAACAAGCCCTGTTTGTTATCAAAGGAGAGGCATATGGGGGAGAGAGATGGAAGTTAAATCAATGTAAAGCCTGACATTACACCTGGACAAGAGACAGGAGTATGCTCACTTCTTGTCATTCATAGGTGCTCTTTTAAGTTTCCTTCCATTTCCTGCTTTCCTAAAGAGAGTGTACATTTATTCCCTCTTGTATCGGTATATGTCCTGTACACTTGGCGAGAAGCTCTGATCATCACCCAGATGGGTCAGAGCCAGATATCTGCTCCTCTAGTAGTAGTAAATATAAAGCAAAGGCACTCTTTGTCCAGTAATATAGGTATTTTCAAATTATATAGGAAAGCAAGAACAGGCTATAGCAATTTGCGGAGGCAGGAAAGATGCTAGAAGAGTGAGCTCCACAGCTACATTTCATGGCAGTCCTGTTGTGAGCCTTAGAGATTGTGACTGAGGA
The DNA here is from genome assembly GCF_965140915.1 of Aythya marila. Taxonomy (NCBI): domain Eukaryota; kingdom Metazoa; phylum Chordata; class Aves; order Anseriformes; family Anatidae; genus Aythya; species Aythya marila. Next base: position 174,274,953 of record NC_139042.1, read on the forward strand.
GGAAGCTCCTATTTCCCTGCACTGCTGGATACAATCTACAGGAATCTTCTACTAGTAGGTTTGTTTGTTTGTTTGTTTAAGTTTTTTTCAATACAGGTCTTAATTGGTGAAACCCTTATTGTGCCACTCATTTGCCAGAACACTTTTCTACAGAAAAAGAGCATTCACTATCTCCACAGAAGGTCAGCACTCATACCACAAACAATTTATCAAGACAGACAGTACCTTTCCTAGTTCACAACTCTGCTCCAGCTGTTCCCTCAATTTCTTTCCTACGCCATTTCCTCCTGCTCCAGGATCTCTTCTTGCCTCTCTTCTTGATTTCTCCCATACTGCTTTCATTGCCTGAAATACACTTTCAGATACATGGTAAAAGACAGTTGCTTTGTCTCCATTTAATTCCTATCAAACAGACAGGGCTTATACATTTACAGCAGAAATGCTGCACAACCTTCATTTCACAGAAAGGCAAAAGCCATTACTCCATGGCTAAGCTCTCTTCCAGGTAGACAGCTGTGTGTTGTTGTTTGTCTTGTCCATTGCTGACAAACAGTGGAATTGAACCTTCCCTTCCTGCCCATAATGTCAGCACTGAATCACATCTGGAAGCACCATGCTGATTGTATTTTAGTTTATTTTCCTATAGGAGAAAGCAGCATTTGTTACATATTTGTTTTGTAAATTCCATTTCCATTTTAATTAGAAGACAAGTTCCTGCAATTTCCATCATAATTACCATAATCTGTTTAGAGCCAATATGATGAGTACAGACAGGAGAAGCAGCTGTGGTACGTTTGTTTTATGCTGGGTGGAAATCTTTAAACAGATAAGTATTGGAAATAGTTCTACAATCACTCTTTTTGAGGCAATATCCATGTGCAGGAGTTACTTGATGGATGGTGTCTAGTAGAATCTACGTAGCAGGGAAGAAACAGTTTAAAATGTGTCTCTGGATGTATAACAAAGATTATAAGCAGAACTCATTTTTCTGGTTTTGTTGTTTATGGAGGAGATGATATTGAGGATGCTTACGTTTTCTTGGGAAATGACTTATATGGGTAGGCATATATTATGGATTTATTCACTATTGAATTTTATGCCTGTGTAACTCAATTGAGTCCAGAGTTAGAGCAATACAGCAGTAAATCAGACTCTATTATTCTTAGCTACTTATATGGAATCGCAAGCTAAATTTACTGTGATATAACCATGAAGATGTGTGTTGGAGGGTGCTTTAAAGAAGCCCTTCAGAAAGCACCATCAATCTTTCTGATTGTACTCACCTCTGATCAACAGCACACTGCAGCCGAAGGAGAGTTTCAGTGGGTACTTCTGCAAAGCATCGTTGTCTCCTTAGAGCAGAGAAACTGCTGCAGAAAATGTGGGAGCTCTCCCTGCTCTCCCTCACCTATAGTGGCTTCACTCTTCATCAATATCACAGAACTCAGCTGTAAAGCTGATCTGGATAAAAGCAGTATAAAAAAACTAAAGGACAATGTTAGGAAAGTGGGGGATGGTCTTATTTTATGAAATCTCTAGGCAAATCCGTACCCTCCTTTCCCTCATGCTCTCACACCCTTGTACTTACAAGCCCCAAAGTGTGCGTGCCCAGGTGGTCTGTCAGGATCACTTGTGTGCAATAAGGAGGACAAGAGGCTCTGGCTGTTGAGCCTTTACACCTTTTAATTTCCTCTTGACTGGTGATGACAAACCACCTATCAGACAAATCTGTATTCTTTAGGAATTACAGATTTTGCAGAGTGCCCCTTTGCTTCAGAATTGCACGTGCTTCAGACTCCACAAATCTTAGGCAGGGTTGCTGCTGTCTGCTCAACCTTGTTTGAAATACATTTTGTAAACATATACATCTTTATGGCTATTGTCCATTTTCCCATTGGGCTAACACAAAAAGGAATGGCATACGTGATGTGTAGTAACCTTGCTGCCCCCATCCTGTGGTAAGACACCAGCGTCTTCCTCTAACAAAACGTATCTGCTGGGCTCTCAGCAGAGTGCAAGCCTCTGGGGAATGAACAAACTCCATGTTTCTCAATTTGATTGACTGGGAAGAGTCAGTGCCAATAAAGGTCAGTCTTTTAACACTCACTGCAACCTTAACATTTTTTAAAGTCTCTCCAAACACAGCTTCCCCTAAAATACTAATACTAATACTAATACTAATACTAATACTAATACTAATAATAAAAGTTGTGGTAGTAGGGAATTTTTGCAGTATTTCTAAGACTTGAGCCATTGATTTGCACTCAACTTGATTTTTAAGAAAAAATATTTTTTTGTTTCTGCTGTAAATGTGTGCAACCAGAGGCAAAGAGCATTTCAGTTTTATTATTACTATTATTTTAAACAGTTTTTAATAACATTTGAGCACAAATATAAAACAAACTAAATCGAAGGTGTTATTTATGACTTTTTAATATATGTTCAAATAGTCACTTCCCCGGCTTGTATTTCTGACCTTAAATTACTCTATGAATGTGTTTAAGCTTTATTTGTTTCATGTTGGCTGCCATTTGTTAAAGTTAATTTTTAAGAAAGTTGTACTCTGGTAGTATGGTAGTATGGTACAGGGTAGTATGATTTTAGCAGTACCCTATTAAAAAAAAAAAAAAAAAAAAAAAAAAAAGTAAAGAAAACATTCTAAATTGCTCTGGTTACAAGTTACATGATGTTTTCATTGCACACACCATTTAAAGAGTCATGATTTGTTTGGAAACCTCTTTGTGCAGATGTACTGAAGCAGCTAATGTGAAGTTAACCACGTAGAAAATGATTGTTTAATAGAATAAAAGGTGTAAGGTTTCTTATCAGGATTTCTCACTAGAGAAACATGAAGTGTCCAAAACATTGTTTATCACTGGATGGGCTAACTTAAATTAGCCTGTTTTTCTTGCTACATAAACTAAAATCAATTTTCTATGGTTATCGATACAGGCTTTTTTTACTACCAACTCATTTGGAAAGACAAATATGCTCTGCATTAGATGGAGGCAAAGAACTGCAAACTTAGTTATAAACCTTATAAAAAAAAAATCAGACTAAGGATTGCCTTTTGTCCCATAGCTTTCACAAAAGCATAACATTGGCATTAAGTTAGAGCCAAGCTAACAAACTCCACAGTGTATGGGAAATGTCCCCAGCCTTGCAGGAGTCCCAGAATGGCTGAGGTTGGAAGGGACCCCTGAAGATCATCTAGTCCAACCTCCCTGCCAAGCAGGATCACCTAGAGCACATTGTGCAGGATGGACAGGCAGTTTTGAATACTTAGTGTCATAAACCTGGATCCTACCCCTGCATTTAGAAAGTATGTGTGGGTACTGTGTCCCAGATCTACCGATTAATTAATTTGATGATAAAGTCTATCTTGTGCACAACTTTTGACCTTGTTTAGTGATAGTTTATCACTATCACTATAGTGATAGTGATAAACTCTACCCTCAGGATAAATTAAGATATGAAGTATCTTACTGGCTGAACTTCCCTATATATGAAAGAGGAAATAAATATAATATATAATCCTTTAAGTAATGTAGATAAATAAAAAAGACACAGTTTTCAGATACTCTGCAAACATGCCTGTCTGCTGCCATAACACAGTAGAACATCCAAAATAAGCATCACTCTGGTTTTGACTGCATCCTGAGAAGAGGTCAAGCATGTACTTGGGTATGCATCTCAGCTAAGAGACACTCTTGGCTCCTGAGCTTCTACAGCTTAAAGAAAAGAAAAGCCTGACTTCACCCTGAACTATGATTTTCTTGGGAAAACCGTGTTGGTAAATTCCCCAACAAAAGAGTCAGAGGAATACCTGCCAAGTGTTCAGTGTGCCGATCCCTCTGCATGATTTATCAGTCAGTTTGCTACTGTTTAAGCCCTTGACTTGGCTAGAAACTGTAAAACATTAGCCACACCATCTGGGTCTGATGAGAATAAAGCAGAAGGCAGCATTTTCAAAATGACAGAGTCTTACACTTTCAAATGCTCAATCACTCATACCTTTTTCAGTCTCGGTCGTTTAGGTGAAGTTGATTTTCTTTTTTTTTCCCCATAAAAATCTCTCTCACAGATTGATGCTATTCTATTGCTAAGTGTTTTCCCCTCCACACACACTCTGAGGCATCATGTGAGTCTTGAGCAAAACTGATGACAAAAGCAGGTTTGTGGGAGCCTCTGATCGGGCGGAGCTGGTAGAGGATTACCTGAATGCTTCTCAGAGGCATAGAAGAGGTTAATTTGTTGAAAACAAAGTTTCCCATCAAACTCTCATTAAACTACAGGCAGAATTTGGCTGGAAATCTGTCACAGCTTCTGCTGGTGTGTCTCACAGATTCTGGCTGTCTCAGCACTGCCTGGATCCAGGGCAGTCTTACCATGTGTCATGCTCTAGCACTGGAAACCACTAACTTCCACAGTTTTCATGCACATATCCCATCCACCTGGGAGCACTGAGATAAGAAAGGTAATGTAACCAGGTGTCTGGGGTACCCAACAACCGCAGACCAAGCCAGACAGCCCTTCTATCATGGCAAAAGACTGAACACTCCCTGGCTAAGCAGGTTGGTTGCAAAGCTCCAGGCACACTCATTGCTCCTCATGGCTCCAGGACTCCCAGCTCCCCAACACCAATAGGATGCCAGAATTGGCCTTTAAACTCCACACAGCAGACTCAGATTCAATTTCACCTTTTCAATATTTTAATATAATATTTTCATTAAGGTAATAATAATAATAACAATGATAATAATACATTATTAATATTATAATATCACGATAATAATAACAATAACAATAATAAACACTCCCCCTCCAAAAAAAAAAAAAAATTATTCAGAATTTTAGAATTTCCTAAAGAATATAATCTGTTTACTTACTGACTTTGGACCTTTAGACCAAAACAACGAGAGCTCAGCACCATTCAACATCAGCATCACACGGAAGAGGGAGGGGAACATCATCCCACCCAGATACTAGCTAACAGATATCCTGGCCCTTCCACAGTCTCCATTATAAAAATATAAATAAAAGGAAATAGAAGAAGGAAAAGGTGGCTGAACATTATTATTATTATCAATACTTAAATAGAAAGGCCAATGTCTACATTTTGAGTAAAGATCACTGCCTTTCAGTAAGAAAATCCTAACAATGTCCAAAATCAAGCCTTTTTTTTTTTAAACAAGACAATGTTGTGGGTTTCATAGTGCAAAGTGCTGACTTTCAAGTGTGCTTTAGACAAGCTCCTTTAACATTGCCCTGTTGGGATTTTTCACTAGAGGCTGAATCTCTGGCATGTGTTTTGTTTCACTCTTCCTAAGGTCATATTTGCTTGCAGCAAGATGAGAATTCACTTTCAAGGCAGCAGCCCACAAACTTTGTAGAAAGTGATCTTTAAATAGGATTCTGATGAATTCACAGAGGATTGGAATGATACACCACAAAACATTTACCTTGAAGAACTCCAGTTTCTTAAATCAGATTTCCCAGAGTACATTTACAGTAGCTGTCACCAAAGATAGCTCATTGCTGATGAGCCTCAAATGAGCACTTCAAGTCCACGAGACAGAAGGTGCATAAGCAATCACATTAATGTCATCTAACCAAGCTAAATAGCATAAGACAATTTTAATTTGCATGCTGACAAGAGCTAAATTGCAGGGTTCACCTGTAGCAAAAATAAATCCAATGGTGATCATCGCTTTTGCTTTTCTTAAATTAGCATCTGCCAAGTACACAATAAAAATTCAGGTCACCAAAGGAAAAACTTATTCCAAAGCCAAATGTCATCATTATTTAGAATTACTGTGACTTATGATACAGAAAGCAATATTTGGTAGCCGCTAGCTATACAGTGGTCTTTTCACAGTCATCTGCAAGAAACTGTAATAGTGTTGATAAAATATGATACATTTTTGTAATGTCACAGGCTTTCAAATACTTGGAAGAAAATCCCTGATAACTGATGGAATGTTTTTTTGACATTCAAATATGCATTTTTATACATGGGGTAGTCAATGAGAAATGTTAGCTTAATAAATGGTGGTGCTTGTGGGTGCTTGTTGTGATAGTTTCAGTTGGCTTATTTTCTGTGATATATTGTGGCATTATGTTATTAACATCAATTACAAATCACTGGTAGTTTTAGCTCCATATATTGTTGTACATAAGGATCTCTTCTATAACATATTAGGATGTTCAGCTGTAGAATATAGCACCACTGATGTAGAAGTATACATTTACATGTTTTAATGAAGATGGTACAAGGAGCTCTAAAAAAAATCCATCTCACTCAAAGTGTGAAGGTGCTGAACATTGTTTTTTGAAGGATTGGGTTTTGGGTAGGGAGTGAGTTAAGGAAAAAAAAAAATTACCCTAATAGTAAAAACTTTTCACAAGAACAATCCTTTTTGGTTAAAAGTTCACTCCACAAAATATTTCTTCAGATCAGAGTGTAATTTCCCATAGAAATTAAAGAAATACAGCTGTCTGTATGCTAAATTCTCTCTCCCCACAGAATGTGTATCACAGTTGGTTTAGGTAATCTCCTGGAATTTCCTTTTCTTTTTTATTATTTTCCCAGGGAAAATCAAAAATAAACAAAACAGCAAAACAAGTTTTATGGTTTCTCACTGAAATTTCAGCTTTGCATAGATAGCTAAATTTCTAGCCTCATTCAGTTAACAAATCATCAGAGAAAATACTGCAGAAGCTAGTACTGGCTGCTTTTTCCTGTCACATTTTGTGACTTTTTTGTAGTTTAATCACAATACCACCTCTTTTGTATTCCTTGGCTGAGCCTTATGAAAATTCTGAATCTCAGTTCTCATTGATGCTAATGTTGTAGTCACAGCCATTTCAAGAGACAATGGACTCCAGAGTGCCTAGGGAAAATAATCAGATAATACATGAGAACATTAAAAAAGTTTGTTGTTTTTGTTTTAATTTTTTTAAAGGCAAGCATTACTCTGAGATAATTAAAATAATTCCATGAATTTGAAGCAATTGTGTTGTTACATGATTTAATGTTGCATAATCAAATAGCTTTGTACTGAAATCACCCACTTGATTTTTGTGTGATGAGCCCCATGGCAAAACAGAATCTGCAGTGCAACCTCCTACTTCCCTCCCCCTTCCAAAACAAAAGTACAGAGAATTAGAAGTCCCTAAGAAAAAAATGGCCTAAATAACAGAGAGAGACTGTATCACAATTTACAATTCAGTCATTTTTACTGCAGAAAGGTTCAGCTGAAAGGTAATCCATATAAAATGGGTGTTCTTTGTAATGCATTTCAGATTTTGGGTGATGGAAAGCCTACTATGACATAAGAAGAAACCACACAGTAACAAACATTCATGTGGCAAATCTAACACAGATGTAATCATACAGATAAAGCAGAGGCATTCAGTGAAAAGGCAAAAGGCTAACCTGATACTTCATCATTTAATAATATATATATATAGTTGCAAGAGAGTGGAGAATCAAGATGATAAGCATTGCATATTCTAGTTACAACTGTAGCATTTGTCCTAAAACCATTAGTTCACAAGATGTGCTTCTTGGGATCATTTATATATACCCCCAGCTCTTTCAAATGTATATAGAAACTGAAAAATGCTGTGCCTAGGTTCTTCTAGGAATCTAAATCCAAATGGATGATAGCAGAGACAGTAAAGATTCAGTCTGTCCCTGGAAGGATTTTAACCACAACTCAAGTTGCTTCATAAAGAAATATATTTAATTTTTTCTATGCCAGACTCAGAGTATGAGAACAGATACTGGGTTAATGAAGATTCAATGCAGCAAAATCGAATGTAGGCATCAAGAACTTCCTGTAATCAGATATTAGAAGTTATTGTTTCATTTCTTTTCCCCTTTAGCAGCAGTGAGACAGAAAGAACAGGCAATTACCATACCCCTTTCTAACTGCCTCATACAGGCACAGCTGAGCCCTCACATACACAACATTAATCTCCTTTTTAAAATTAATGAAGACTAATTAGGGAAAACAAGACTCCACAAGGAGGAAAAAAAAAAAGCTTTTGTATAAGGATAACTATAGTAACTGCCACAAAACGCCATTCTGTTGAAGAAGGCCATATACAGTGACTAGCTGTAATATGAACTGATAAATGTTATCTCTTTAGAAGAAGGTTAGATATGTGAATCAAATGTCAGTTTTAACTCTTATTTTAAGTGAGATTAATAGTAACAATAATGGTATGAAGCTGATGGATATTCTGATGTGAGTGAAACCATATGGTGCAAGAACAGAGAAAAAAAAAATTAAGTTTTAAAGAAAATGTTACATTTTAAATATATATATATATTTTAAGATATGTGCTGCTATTATAGGGTGTAAATTCTGAAATGTGGAGATACTGCAGGATAAAGAAAAGAGGCGTGTTTTCTATGAGTATATTGAAGACATTTTTAGGAATAACATGCAACTGTTGCATACCAGTTATGGTATAGACCAAGATTCAGAAATATTCAACTGCTAAAACCTGTCCCTACAGAAAAACATATCAACTAACAAAGGGATGCTGGAGGCTGCTTAACTTCTCTCAAGTAATGCTGAGTCATTGTATTTCAGGCTGATATTCAGGGCAAAATCCTCACCTATAAATCCCTTTTAAATATATTTTTAAGCTCATGTCAATCTTTTATCCCAGTATCTACCATGTAGTTTCTGTGATCTCATCTCATATGCAAAGACAAATGCGAGAGAGAAATTGTTCCCTGTTCATCAAGTAATCTTCCTAGAACTAAGTCTCTGCAAGTGTAGGGACAACACTACCACCACAATATCACCCACATCAGCTCTAAGTGTGTTGTGATTACTCACTATCATTTTATGTATGGCAATCTCTTTCTCCCCATAAATCAGAAATCTGAGCATCAAAACTGGGATCTCTAAATGTTATGTGGGTTTACCAGAGATCAGTCACGTCAGATCAATCTGCTGCATTTGAAGAGATAAGTGAGTATCTAGTGTAGTGAGAGATGGAAAACTGCACTTATGTTTGGCATTTGGCCAGGCATAACATAAAATTTTATATAGAGAATTCTTACTTATACTACAGAAAATTAGGAAAATCGTGAGGTCAGTAAGGAAATGGTTCAAAAGAAGACAAAAATAGTGATGAATGGCAACTACTAGACTGAGTGAAATATTGTGATGAATTTTAAAACAAAACCAACTATGCAGCCCAGGATTCTCTGGGCATCACTCTGTGTCACACAGACAGAGTCAAAAACATCATTACCATGATTTCAGAGGTACAGAATATTTTACAGGAAGAACTGTATGACTTCATTGTATTAAATGTATAGCGTTATTTTACTAAACCTTAACTGAACTGAAGTTTCTTCCATTCTGCTGGAATTAACAGAAGATTGAAACCCTACAAGTTGATTGTGGAATAATATTGAACTACATGTCATGAAGCAAGTTCAATTCTAAAATACATCCAGTTTGCTGCAGATGTGCAACTGCCATTGGCATTTTACCAAAATAAAAATAATAAATAAAATAAAATAAAATAAAACAAAACAAAACAAAACAAAATGAAATAAAAACTTTAAAATTGCTTCTAACCATCTGAGAAGTGAGTTAAATGAATGCAACTTTCCAGGTGAAGCACTGGAAACAATCACATCACAATGATTTTATGAGTGATGTTGTCTAATGTGTCCAGCTCTTTGCATAATAAGCAAATAATAAAAGAAAAGGGAGGACTGCACAGGGATACTCTGCAGTAAGAATGAGATTAAAGGTCATCTAGATATGGTCACTTTGATTTGATTAACTGTTTCTATGCCAAACCTGTTGGACAGAGACTTAAACAAACAAACAAACAACAACAACAAAAACAAACACAACAACCAAACAAAAAAACAACAACAACCCAGGTATCTGAAGCTGCATAATGTTACTTCTGCTGTGCTGTTACTTCAGAGTGTGCTTAATGTTAAAGTTGATGGGAAAAAAAAAAAAAAAAAAAAAAAAGGAAAAAAGAAAAAAGAGGAGGATAAATTTGCTGGTATTAATGAACTGGAGCTAGATCAACAGGAATGCCTTCTGCTGACCTGTGTGCTGACCAGCTGTGTTTATGACACATAGGCATTTGGCCTGGCTTGGCAGAACCTTAAAAACTATACTTCTATAGGAAACTTCTATTTAATCTTAATCATAAAACATTGTGAATAAGTAGAAAAGAATGCCATAATCCCACATAAATTAGAGCAAAGCATGAAGCAAACACACACACACACAAATTAATTACTGTCAGTAATCTCTGTGACTCTCACACAGTCACAGATTTCCTCAGTGACAAGGGGCAATCTTCTCCAGAGAGGCTAGACTGCTTTGTCATCTCTCTCTAAGGACTAGCTCTGATTTTTAACCACATTGGAGATCCTCTGTTCATTTCTTATGTACTGAAATTGATTAAAAGATCCTGCAACAGGAAAGATTACTCAGGAGAGATTGCGGTACCAGAGACCAAGTTCTATTTTTGGTTTAAACATCTAAGAATGGGCTAGGCCCACAGGACATCTATTGTGGTTTCCTAAGGTGCAGCTCTCAGATCTCCTTGTAACTTTACTATTCCATATCTCTTTAGATTATTCCATAATCTTTACTATTCTATATCTCTTAGGGAAAGGGGGTCTTCTTTTATTAAGTTAAAGTGGAAGGGGAATACACAATATTTGCCTTGGGCTGTGAGTAAAAGGAAGGCACTCATTTATAAAGTTCCTCACGGAATTTGGACACTAAAACATTCTGTGTGGGATTAGAGGCATGTATGTTAGCACATGCAAATAAACTGGAATAGGGAAGCATTTACTCAAACTGTGCTGATGGCTGATAGCGCTGCGTGGGAAATATTAGTTGGAAAAAAATTAACTAAATATAAACTGTATAGAAGAACTGAAAGATTAGAGGACTTGCACTGTATTGGATAGGAATGGGATCTTCCTGGAAGGAGATTCACTTGAGGAACTAGTTTTAGTACCAAAAGGTTGCCCAGAGACGTTGCAGATGCCCCATCCCTGGAGGTGTTCAAGACCAGGTTAGATGACGCCCTGAGCAACCTGATCTAGTGGGTGGTGTCCCTGCCTATAGCAGGGGGTTGGAACTAGATGATCCTTGATGTTCCTTCCATCCCAGGCCATTCTAGGATTATAGGATTCTATGGTCCACAGGCACATGGGCTCCCTAAATGTTATCTCATCCTGCCACTGCTGGAGGCACAGCTCTGGGCTAGATGGACGACTGGTCTGACTCAGTGAAGTATTTCTTATGTTCTTACAACAGCTTAATTTTTCATTACGGACTGCAACATGAAGTTTGGGAAGTTGCTAATGAAATCTGCCAGTAAAAGAAAGCTGCCTGCCAATGTAGAGTAAGAATGAGCAAGAGAGACCTGGATAACCTCAAGGATGTGAGCAACAGAAGTATCATCAAATTTATTAATGCAATAATGAAAACCCATGAGTATATTCCTAAGGATTTTTGCTTTAAACTATAGTTGATATATTGGTGATATATTGGTAATAGATAGACAAAAGTAATAGATGACAAAGTAAAAGTTAGGATGTGGCCATGAAAATGGAGAAGCACAGCAAAAGTATCTTCAATGAGCACATTATTTTCATTTTATCTGTACTTTTGGGGGATATTTTTTGACACTCTGGACACTAATTTTCAAGAAGATTTACCCAAATTATACCAGTATTAAGAAAGAGCTTGTAGGTTGCTCAGAGGAACAACATGGATCTTATGAGAGTCCAAAGATATTGCTGAACTACAGTCACAGTGCTCCATAGAAATACTAGCTTTAACCTAGAAAGCCTGCATACTGTCAACAGCCCAACTCCAACAATAAACAGTTCAGTATGGGCTAAGTCACTGTCAAGTTTGCTACCCACATTCAAGCTATTTAATTAAAAACTGCTCACATATCTCTGCTCTTCAAATTGGTCACAACAACAAGAAGAAAGGTAGATATCAGGTTTTGCACAAGGGTGTCATTTATAGTGACAATATAAAGCAGCCTAGTTTGTTTGCTTATTACAAAACTCAATAAAATTAAAATAAAAAAATAGAATTAAAATCAAAAAATAAAAATAATAATAATAATAAAAATAAAAATAAAAATAAAAAATAAAATTAAAATTAAAATTAAAATTAAAATTAAAATTAAAATTAAAATTAAAATTAAAATGGGAGGAAATAAGATCTTAAAAAATACAAAGCAAGCATTGAGAGGAGATCTTGCCATTAGGAGATATTTAATTTACTAGATTACCTCAGAAAAACAAATGGAAGTATCCATGAATATATTCAGCCTGGAAATGAGGAAATTTTTCTAATTAACCAAATGGTGAGATGTTAAAACAGACTTTCAGTCAGAACTGCAGGTCTAAAATCTAACTATTTTTAATATAGGGTTTATCAGATTACAAATTGGATTTAACATTGAGATTATTTGCAGTAACAGTAATCAAAAAAGTTTCATGTACTGTTATGACTGAAAGTATTTATAGATTGCATTACTTACTTTGCTTTTCTTTAAATAAGAAACCAGCTCTCTCCCTTTTATATTAAATGTGAGATTAACCCAAAGCCTTATAGCTAGACAGATCCTTTCATCTTCTCAAGTATTAATCCTTATGATCAAGATTTTGGATGTATACAATAATCTGTTTACTCTTTAAAACTTTGCAAATTACATGGTACAGGTGAAGATTTCCAATAATTACAACTTTATTTCTCATTCAAATTCAAAGGATGGAAGAATGCAGATTTGTATTCATTCCTTTCCAGTCTGTGCATAAACACTTCATTTAAAAAGAAAGAAAGAAAGAAAGAAAGAAAGAAAGAAAGAAAGAAAGAAAGAAAGAAAGAAAGAAAGAAAGAAAGAAAGAAAGAAAGAAAGAAAGAAAGAAAGAAAGAAAGAAAGAAAGAAAGAAAGAAAGAAAAGAAAAGAAAAGAAAAGAAAAAAATATATATATTCTGAAGAGAAGAAAACAGAATAATTCCTTCTTATTTAGAACCAATTCTGATATCTCATTAAGATCACATCTCAGTAGCTCTCCAGATACCACTGTGGTCTTATTCCAGTATAAATATCATGAAAGATATCATATGGATCATGAAACAGAAACCTCTTAAATTTCTCTTAACATGGAAAAGCAGATGCAGAGCATAGGTGTACAAAAGACAGAACTTATGAGTAATCTGCACATTTGAGTAATTTATTTATTGTATGAATAAGTGTTTGAAAGAAAACTACATTCACTGACATAGAAAAGATTAACTAGGAGGAGATGCCAAGCAACATTACTTTTAGGTAGAAGGTCCCTGGAGCTCATGAAAAACTGAAGTGTATGAATTTCACAGGAAGCACATTTCATAACTAGAGAGAAAATTCTGAGATAATGGGAAAAAAATGCATCGTCTACACAAAATATTCATATCTTGTCATAATAGAAGAGAAAGACAAATAACAATGTTCATACTTCCAGAGGAAAATAAAATTTCTTGTTCCCTGCTACAACCTAACTGCAAAAGGAAATTCTAGAATTAATAAATAAATAAATAAATAAATATTTTAAAATATATATATAAAGACTCACCATCTGTCATTGAAAAACTCTTCTCGGCTAGTTTACACAAGATAAATTACTTTAGGCTCTTTCAGATCAGCAATTGACTGTTCTGAACAGTGGATTGATGGATAATGTGGAGGGGACAATGCTATGCTTGCAATAAATGATGTGAAAGAGGTCAAAACAGACAATAAGGAAACCTACTAAAACTGAAATAAACATTGAAGTGCCAGCTTTGAGTTAAAGAAAGCATATATTTATATGCATAAGGATAGATACATTTCCCTCTTGCATGTATTAGTGATTTAATCACTGTGTAGCAGAAAGTCAATATCTCCAATCAACCCTCTCCCCAGGAAAAGGAAATTAAAGTGCTTTTCAGGGTAAAGAAATGTGGTGGTGACAGTTTCTGTTTTTAAACTAGTAAAGACATGAGGACTTTTAGAGAGAAAAATAGAATTCATTTGAAAAACCTGCCATCTGTACTATTCTGGATTTCTTTATATGGATTTTCTTTCTGAGATAAAGTCATCTATACCTTAACAGAGGATCATGTTCTCATTTACAACAGAGCTCCATTACACAGCTCAAAGAACCTTTCCCATTCATTTCTAATCCTGCCTGTGAACAACTCTAGCTGAAACTGGGTGAGAATCAGTCCTAAGAGCATGTACCTAAAGAACAGATAAAGAAAGATAAATAAGAAAGAGCAACAGAGCTTTCTGACGTTAACACCATAACTTAAAAATAACTGTGTTTTTGTTTTGCTTTATTTGAAGCAAAATACAAAGAGCTATAATGCTTTTTCTATTCTCCTGTTCTCTATGGAACATGAAAAAAATGCCTGCATTGCTGGGTTTTATAAGCTCTAAAAATAAACTGGAAGAAAAAGTCATTAATTGAGGTAGGAAAGAAGAATAACAGACTGGGAGTCTGGCCTTTGGGATTCATTAGTCTCTGCTTCTGTATCAAACATCTAGGGAGTAAGAAAGTATCTTTAGATAACATTTCACAAACTAATTTTGTCTTTGAGCTGTGCATTTCATCCAGCTGAGTAAATATTATTTGCAGCCAACCAACTAAGTCATTACATTAGCTATAGTGAAATTGCTGATTTTGAGCACTTAGAGTGAAGAAGGTCAATAGCAACAGAATGAATTAATAGGCATGTGGCTTTTACAAAGTTCCACAAAGTTTAGCCTCCCCTCATTTGAAAATAATGCTTGGTTTGAATCTAGAGTCTTCAAAGGCAAGGTAAATCTTGCCTTGGGTTGCTGTGACAACCTTAACACAGTTTCTGTGAGCAGCCTGAAATTGTATCTGAGAATACTGTACAACTGCAAACTCCCTGCCGGACTTAAGGGTAAAGGGAGAATTAAAGGAGAGGATTATTTTATGGCTTTTATAGTCTCTGCAAAGAGAATTTGGCAGGTTTATGAACAGCAAAAAAATAGAATTTAACTTCCGTTGGTTTGGGTTTATTGATTTTTATTTTTATTTTTTTTTTTCTGGTATTACAGGCTCAGGGTCTCCATTACCCTGGAAGGTTATTGAAACATTGAAACACTAGGACATCAAACCGGTAAACTCTACAGTTTGCCCTGGAGGCTCAGCTTAGCTATAGCAATGCCTGGCTCCATTTAATGCAAAATAACTCTATTTTCTTCATAAGGAAATTAAAACTTATGAAGGAAGAGAAGCAGAGCAGAGGGGAAGAAAAGTGGAGTCCAGATTTAACTGAGATATTTACCCTGGTCAAGAAGATAGGAAATATTACTGAGACATCCCTGTTCAAGAAACTTGAGGGTATATCTGTTCATCATTACAATTATTATTTCAATTTCAAGGCCAGGAAAATCAGAAGAAAGGACATATCTAATATCTGTTCTGTGACTCTGTTTTTACTGAAGGATTAATACGCCTAAACATCTGAGTTCTCTGGCATGTCAGACAAAATCCTTAGATAAACTTATTGTTAGTAATACTAACAATTCCAGAAGAAATTATACAAAGAGAAGTAATTAAGTCATATTCTGTGTATCATGAAGATGCAACAGTGGGCTGAGATTTTCTTAAGTATATAAAATAGAATTCTTCATAAATCACTTTTCAAAACAACTTTGGTATTTGGAAAGTCTGTTCTTCAGAGAAGCTAAACACACAGACTTTACTTTGAGTAGATGACTGTGTCATGAATTGATATTTTGAATGTAGTTAGCCTTTTTTTTTTTTTAATCAACATTGTTTATTTCAATTAAATTTGGATTAAAACCAGGAATAATGATAACAACAACAACAACAATAATAATAATTGAATACATTGTCTACAGAAAACACTCATATTTGTCATAATAGAGTAGAAAGACAAAACAAAACAAACAAACAAAACCAAACAAAAACAATGTTTATAGAAGAATTTTAGACGTCCCCAACAAATCTGTTCCAAAGTTTTCATGGGTCTGAGTTTACCCCACTGCCCTCTCACACACAGCACACACTGAAGTGCACTTTTGAATGAAAGAGCTAAATAATAAGATCATCATCAAAAGAGCTGATGTAAAATGAACATTGCTGAATAATCACAGAAAAGAAAAAGTAATATCGTATATTGTATATTGTAACAGAATCGTAAGCTTAAAATTGCAGTCCTCTAACTAGGGAACAGAAAACTTGCCATTCACCTTGTGTCTAATAAAAGTCAGATAATCCTTGACCAGATTTCTTATCCTTTTTCATATTGGTTTATTTTACTTCATATATATTCAATGAATATAAAGATAGAATCATTAAACTGTGCAAGACCAGATATGTTCACACATTTCAGTTCTTCAGAAATGTAGGGCTTGGGATTTACTTCTGGATAAATTAAGTATATTAAAAGGAGTAAATGAATTAGCAAGATTAACTTTGTTTATGAAAGACACTGTCACACATTTCATACATATATAGACAGCGCTAGATTAATGTTGCAGGCTTATGATCTCCAGAAATTTGTACTGAATTTCAGTCTCCTGATGGCAATTTCTTGTAATAATAGGGACTATGGGTCTTCAGAAGAATTGTCAAGATAATAAGCTTTATTTCAATGAATAGCTGTTCTGCTCAGGGGAAAAATAATTAAATAAATAAATCCTGAACTGTTCTACAAACTTAAAAAAGGTACTCTATAGAAAATATTTTCAAATTCCAATGTCACAAACAGCAGAAAGCAAATTTTTGTGGGGGTTATTTAAAGTATATTTAGAATTACTTTTGTACTTTTGTATTAAATGCATTTTAATGAAAGTAAATTATATTTTTTCTTTATAGAAGCTAAATAGCAAAGATCAAAATCTCTGTGGAAGAGAAAAAAGTCTGTCCTGAGAGGACATGATTTCATATGATCCTGAGATGTTCCATCAGACAGCTGTCTCACCGGGGATCACGTGTAACTCCTTTTGTCCATAGTTTTTAGAACACTGGGTATTAAGCACTCTCCTTCTATTTTCCCTCAAAGCTTCTGTGCCGGCTGCAGATATGTGAGGGATGAATCAGAAAGGAGGAAGCTGGGAGAGAAGCTACTTCTGTTTCTGGCTCATTGTGATATAAATAGTGTCCAGAGCCTGGTGCTCTGCCAGCAGTAGGAGCAAAGGAAGTTTTCTCCTCCCCTGTGCAAATAATGCTTTTATCTCAGTAATTCACAGATGGTCTATTAGTATTGAGGGAGTATTACCTTATAGGAGAACCCTGTCTTCAAAGAGCAGATCTATCCAGGTCTTTGTTCAGCAAGGCGCCTAGTCACATTCCTGACTTAAACACATAGGTGACATAATTATTCAATTCTATCAGTAAGTGACAGCAATAAACTCACACAGCAAGGCCAAGGTGAGTCTGATAACCTCTGGATTATGAATGTCAAACTGTGACCATGTGCTCTGCTGTCAGCATGAAAACATTGGGAAACAACAATCCAGCAACTTGATAGCTTCAGGGAAGGAAGCTTAGTCTGAGTGCCTGCTTATTCAGCCTGTATTATGTCTGGCTAATGTGTCATATGTGGTCTTGATCAAAAGCCAGCAACATACCATTTGCTTAGCAGAACTGTTGGCTAACACTCGCTTTTTTCCTGTGGTGAGTGGTGTGGTGTGTGAAAATTGTGAAAGGAGGATTTTACTATTTCTATGATGTCATTGAAGGCAGAGAGGAACTGGCTGAAGCAGAAATGCAAAAGACATCCTACCAAGAAGGTGACTCTGAGGAAGAACTGAATACTCCAGGATAAGTCATGAATATCAGAAGAAACAAAAAACTGTCTCTGCACCCCATTTTCAATTAAAGCAAGATAAAAGCTGAGACAATCTGAAGTCAGCATTCAGAAAATAGGGGATGTTGTTTGGGTTGAAATTACACCTCTAATGGTAAGACAAGCACTGAGGATCTTAGCCAAGCTAGTAGGAGTATTAGAAAGAAGACAATGAACTTCCAAGGGTTCAGAAAAGTTGTTGAGGTTTCCCTTGGGATAAGATTGTTACTGAGTAAGAGAGGAAATCATATAATTTTAAGTTATAGGATTTATTTGCACTTAAGATTTTCTGCATATTTTTCTTTATTTCATTCATGAAGTTTCATTGCTATAGTCTTAACATACTTTATGTGTAAATGGAAATAATTAAATAGATAATAAGGAAATAATTCAACTAGCTAAAAATTACTACTCCTATTTTAAGAATTGGCAGAGCAGATTCCAAAGGTTGTTCTGAAACAGAAATCTTTTAACCATATCACCCATGAAGACAGCCTTACTGCTTCACATGAAGTGCCATTTCCTAGTTCCCCTATCAAATGGTTACCAAGGCTTTTTTAATTGTATCTGCTGTTTGAAACCAGGGAGTATACCACTTGAATGGAAGTGGAAGAAAAGCAGAATAAAAAATAAAGTTACCTATGATCTTTAAACTGCTGCTTATAATTAATTTATATTTAGCAAAAGAGTACCCATCTATAAAATGCACACATATAGTGTTTAGATTAAGATATTATCTTCTTTTTGTTTATTGCAAGCACTTCAAACAGTCTTGCCCTGCTAAGGGCTGCTCTGATGCAAACAGGCCCAAGTATATGACAGGCTTGCACAGTTGGAAGCTGAGCTGCATTAGAGACGTGAAAGGCTGTATAGGCTTGATTAAGAATTTCTCAATAAAACATTAAGTCAGAAAATGCTGTTGCATGAAACAATCAAATATGATTTTATTATTATTATTATTTATTTATTTATTTATTTATTTTGGTAATACATGAGATTTCTCCATCTGAAGCAAAGGAAAACTTCACAGTGGAAGAGTATAAGTGAAGAAAAATTCACACCTGAACAATCAGAGCTCTTATCTGGGCTGTGAGTGTTTGATGTTTACAGCTCTTTTATGCATGATTTAAACTAAGAGGCTTTAGTTGAATCCCCAGCTAAAAACTAATTTCTCAGCTGAACTTGCTAGAGATTTCATATACTTCCAAACTTACCTACACTTATTCTTGCACACAATCTCTATACCACAAATACCACAATGAATTCTGAACTATAAGTGATTACTAGTGGTTATTTATATCAGTGTTTCTAGGACAATGTATTATAAACTGGAATCATTTTCCTTAGACAGAAAAGCCAATGGCACTGTACAAGTCATAGCTTAATCGTTTGATATGCTTTACCCATCTTATTCTTGCAGCAAATCCCAGTTGGATTATATGGTCAGCTGTTTGCCCTTCTTTCCTCTCTTGCTTGAAATGTATTCCTAGATGCTATAATTTCCTGAGAACTGCACTTCTGAGAAATGTTAAACAATATCATCTGAGAAAACAATAAACACCATCTACTCCAAAGCCTTTTCTGTTAGCACAGTTTCCTCTGTCCTCCTTCCCAAGGAATGCTCATGGCAGGACACAGCTCCCCATCAAATTTTCTTCAGCAATAAAGTTAATTAAAAAGCTAGCTATATCTCCTAGAGTTTGTCAGCTTTTTCCTGAGCTAACCCTATTTGTAAGACTATGCCATAGAACAGATCTGTGAAGCAATTCTCTTAAAACAAATAAAGGATTTTCCATTCTGAGAATACGAAGCCATCATACCACACAAACATAATGATTTTGAATTTAAATCATAGAATCATTGAATGATTTGGGTTAGAAGGGACATTAAAAGATTGTCTAATAACAGCTGTTTGCTGGAAAAACCTGGATGAAGTCATGTAAGTACACCATCATTCTGGTTCAGGGATTATTTCACCATTTTATATATGCTTATTGAACTATTTATAGATAAGTATAGACCTTTAAAATTATCTATATACACAGAGTACAGATGTGTAGGTTTTTGTATATATTACCCCACTACAGAACCATTAATTATCTTTTTTATTGTTATTATTGTTTTTTGTTTTAACAGGGTATCTACTTAGTGCTACAGATGTCAGTGAGGAATCAGAGCAATACTGATACAGATAAATTAAACACTGCATCACTGCTGTCTCATCTATTCTATGAAATGGGAAGCCTAGTGTTACCTGTAAGCATACTCACTCATTTCTGTAATATACAGTAAACCTCCTAATGTCTCGCTTCCTCTTTAGCATTTGTCTCACTTCCTCTTTAGCATTCTCCTCTGTTATGGATAGAATTAAAGGAGCTTGCCACCTCATTAATAGTTTCTAATTCACAGTGACTTATACTTGGATTAATTTTTAGGCTTTTACTATTTTTTTCATACTTGTCTATTTTTAAAATTGAGCAAGCATGGTAGTTGGTCCACTTCACATGAAAGCAACAGTTTTTTTTAGCTCAAGTGATACTTTGTTTCCTTTTTGCCTACTGTGTGATAGTAAAAGATTACAATGGCAATTTTCTAGAATATTCAATGCAAAAAAAGGAAAATTAATGTAGTTAATTTTAGGTGGCAATCTTGATGATACAAGTAGAAGACTTCAGCAAGTTTCAAGTTTTCAGCCATGGCACCATAAATTAGAGCTATAATTGCTAGAGCTATAACCCTTTCAAAGAAAGCAGATAAATATGGCCTGTTTAGAATCAGATTATGATTTTCTCATTGTATTAGTCCACTGTTAATCTTTTCTGAGAGCAATAGTCACGATTATGATTT
This sequence comes from Aythya marila, assembly GCF_965140915.1. Lineage (NCBI taxonomy): Eukaryota > Metazoa > Chordata > Aves > Anseriformes > Anatidae > Aythya > Aythya marila. Next base: position 174,295,712 of record NC_139042.1, read on the forward strand.
ACAAATTGCTTTGAATGTTTAGTAGAATATGCTGAACAAGATAAATTGTTTAGAGTTGTTTTCAACAAAAAGCTTATTCCTTTCTTTCATAACTAATTTAAAACAAAATAAGTTATAGAATTTAGTAATATTTGGAGATAAATGCCTTATTTAGCATAATAGGAAAAATGGTATATTTAAGCAGGTTTCCATTCTTAGGAAGTAAATACATACAGCCTATCGATTTGTTAAGTTCTATTGAATACTTTCTTAAATATCACTCTTTCAGATTTATGAGCTTTTTATTTATTTATTTGCTGTGAAAGAGATATTAAATGACCATTATGCTTTGCCCAATGTTAGCAAGACAAGACTAGATAAGTGGCAAGTTCAGGGCACCACACTTTTAATAAAAACGTGAATAAAAGGAGAAAGTCTAGAAATGTGCAACAACAGAAATCAAATTCTGGAAAGTAGGAAAGAATGAGAGATTGGGGATTATTTTTCACAGCAACAAAAATCTGACTGGCTTCAAATGTATGAATACTTTTTAAAAAAAATAAAATACATAAAAGGCTGTTCCAAAGATTATAGTAATTTGTTCTCTGTGTTCGTCTTGCACAGAAGAAGAAGTAATGGTCTGAAATTGTAAAAGAGGAAATTTAAACCTCAGAGGAAAACCAGGGAGAGTTGGGAGCTGGGAGCAGGGAGTTGGGAGTAGGTTTACTAAGGTGGTCATTGCACTTCCTAAAGTTGTCTTCAGGACCTGGCAAACACCTGTCAAGAAAGGTGTTGGAGTCATTGAGCCTCTTGCAAGAAAAAGAACAATGGACTATATGATATTTCAGGGTCACATGAAATTAATCTTATACTTGGCTCATGTTAACTGCACAGCACAATCTAACCAACTTCTTAGCAATAGTAAAGTCACAGTGATACAGACTTTACCAAATCTTTACTTAGCAAGGCTTGTGACTTTATAGCACTTGCTGTACCCAAGTCCTTTTTCCATTTGCCAGCACATGCTGCTGCCTCTTCCTATTTTTATTTGTGGTTGCTAATTTCAGATGGTACAGGTTACAATTGTCTCTGAGTTTCTGAGAAGGCCAACTCAAACAGTACTGATCTCATCAATAGCTATTGTATCTAATCTTACACTTATAGAGATTGATAGCTACAATTTGCAATTTCTGAATCTAAGTATACCTGCTACTACATGTACCCTTAGAAAATTATCCTGCCATAATTCTTAAGGCACCACCACTCATAGACAATAACTGTTCTAAAGCAAATATTTCTGTCCCATACACCCTATCCCTCTCCCCACAGTTCCTAAAGAAAACAAACAAAAAGCTGAATTACATCACCAAAAATGTTTTGATCTCTAGAGGCTCAGCTTTGCTTGCTTAAGCAAATTTCCCCTCTTCTTGTTGCCATTAAGAATTGCCTTTCAGCTCATTCTGTCCTCTTACATGGCTCCCAAGTTCCTCAATAAGCAGGATGTGATGGTGCCTAACAATCACGGAATCATAGAATGGCCTGGGTTGGAAGGGATCTCAAAGACCATCCAGTTCCAACCCCCCTGCCATGGGAAGGGACACCTTCCACCAGACCAGGTTGCCCAGGGCCTCTTCCAACCTGGCCTCGAACACCTCCAGGGATGGGGCATCCACAGCTTCTCTGTTAAGAAGAAGGTTGCTTCCACTGCAACCTGTTACAGTGCCTCACCATTCTCTGAGTGAAGAATTTCCTCCTAAAATCAAACCTAAATCTCCCCTCTTTTAGTTTAAAACCATCCCACCTTGTCCTGTCATTGTTTATCCGAGGAAAAAGTTATTCTCCATTTTTTTATAAGCCCCCTTTAAGTGTTGAAAAGCTGCAATAAAGTCAACCTGGAGACTTCTCTTCTCCAGGCTGAACATCCCCAACTCTCTCAGCCTCATAGGAGAGGTGCTCCAGCTCTCTGATCATCTTTGTGCCTTCCTCTAGACCCATAACCCTCCTCTGAACAATTGGCTATCCTGAAGGCTGCTTAAACTGTGGTTGGCATGTAGTTAACACACTTTTTGGCCTAGGTTAAAACAATATCTTTAGAAAATGTCTCCATCTCTCAGGTCTAGTATTTGCCTTTCAGTCTTTCTGTTGAAACTGTGGACTGGCAGAGCCATATACATTTCATGATGTCAGGGGAGAACTAAACAAAGAGAACCAATTTGTTCCTCCTGCTCAGATTAAACCAAACAAAATTTCTCTTCAAGTACCTGAATGATACTACAAGAAACTAAGATGATATTCAAACAGAAATATAATCATTTTTTTTTCTTATGCTAATCTACATATTTTGCAGTGAATAAACTAAAAAGCAATACCAGAAACCAAGACTAAACCCCAACATTTACCTCTTCCAGCTAGTTGTTTTAACCACTGCCATGTCTCTTTTGCTCTTCAGGAAACACAAGTTGTTTCCGCACAGGAGCACAAATTCAGCATTAAGTAGGTGGTGAAGGAGAGAGGAGGAGAATTGTCTCCCAGTCAAACCAGCCTAAGTCTAATCATAACTTAATTTTCCTGTAGGTATAGACTAAGATCAATGAATTAATGCCTTCAGTTTCCTGAGTGAGAACTACAACCAGAATATAGGAAACTTAAGAGGTAGAAAATGCATTCTCTGTAGAATTTCTTCAGAATAAAAATTACATGAAATCCAGTTCTTCCAGTTATAATACCTCCCTGAAAGAGAAAGGTCCAGGATGGAAAACGTAATTGAAAAGGGCTAATTTTAATTCCTAATGCTAAAGAAGAGGCATAATTTATGATATTTTATTATTTTTCTTTATTATGAAATAGTTTTCCCCCTTAAGAAAAGCCTTGAACAAAGGCATTCTATTGCCTGAGGCTATCGCTTTCCAGATTCAAGGGAGTCACAAGGAACATTTGCCTTTTCCATGATAGATTTTTTTATATATCCTGCAAATATTGCAATATTTCCATGAATGAAAGTAATGATACACAAGCAATGAAACTACTTTGTCCACAGGTCATGAAGGAAAATAAAGGGAATAAAATGGAACCACAGTGGAAGAAGGAGAGGTATGGTGTTTAAGTAACAGGAAAATCTTCACGTCATGCTTTTATTCTTGGATCAAGTTTCTGGAAGCATCAAATGAAAGAATAGATTATGCAGTATATGGAGGAAGCTTCTAGAAAGCTCAGATTTGTGGGACTGGAGCAACAGAGAAGGGAAATGGAAAGACAGGAGCAGATAAGATCCATGTCCTGATTGCTTATATTGCTATCTTTCAGTTAATAAACTGTGTGGGATTATGGGGACAATTTATGTCACTGGATTCTTAAACAATACTAAAATCTAGCCCTTAGCAGGGCAAGACTGTTTCTAATCATTGTTTTGGAAAACACAAGAATCACAAGAATAAAACTTTCCTTATGAAACCCTAAATTTTCCTGCAGTCATGGCTGCAGGATCGCACACACACAAGATAATAGCAGCTGCCAGGGTTTAAACCAGCCCATCAAAGAGACAGCCTTTGCTCTGAGAAGAACAGGATAAGACAGAACTACAATTAGCCAACAGCCTTTCCACACACTGGGCTTGAAACTGTGGAGGCAACAGCAGGAGTTTTCATGGAGATTATCCAGAGCAAACACAGCTTTCTGTTGCCATAGTAGATATAGTGCTTCTATCTTCTTAGCTGCAGACAAGGGTGGAGAGAACAAATCATGGCCTATTATAATATTTATATTCTGAGGCAAACACAAAAAATAACCTAATACACATATAGCTAGACTGGTTTATTGTGGAGTTAGCCATTTTTTTCTTTTTCTTTTCTATATATCCTTTGGGGAGGGGGAGAGGGGTTGTTTGTTTTTCCACTGCCTTGCACTGCTTATGACAAAAAAATAAATAAATTATTAAGTATACAGGAGCAAGTTCTCTTTTATATTAATAGGCAGTTTTCATTTAGCAATAAACTGATGACTTACACAAGCAAACATTTCAGTATTTAAAAAAGATATAAGAGACTTGGAAAAGTCACATCCTAAGGAAAATAAATGTTCCTTGCTTATGCTTTTGTATATGGATATTGAGTAATATTGGCTGAGGTAGTAACTTCCTCATAAGGAAGAAGGACCCCAATAATGCAGACTTTTACTGAGGCATTTGAGGCACTACTGCCTCTAATAGAAATGGTTTTTTTAGGTCTGGGAGAGTGTCCAGGCTAAGAAGGGTTAATTAATATTCTGAAATCACTAGTTTAGCTGATGATTTTGCTATATTGTGAGCTTTTTCTGTCTCATCACACACACAGCTCAGATCTACTCACAACTAAAGCTATGAAGCTAAAAGAAAGAGGGAAGATTGCCATCCTTTCCACTTGCCAGGATTTTGACCCTAATATTTAACTTTGGTGTAGAAAATATGATAATTTTACCATTATTTCAGACTTGATGACTACTGTCTCCAAACCATTCATTTTAGTGTCCTCCCACTCTCACTGCTCCTTGCTCTATCTGTATGATGCAGAAACAAAAGAACAGAATATATGAGAGATGATATGCACAGTAGCTTACTAGAACAAAAACATTACTCATCTCCTCTGGAGAGCTTGGGGACTCGTAGAAAGAAGACTAGCTTTCATCCCTGTTCAGAACTTAGTTGAATCTTCATCCGTGATCTGAGATGGAAGTGATGAGGTAGGTTTTGCAAAGACCATCACCACCATCAGAAGGAAAAACAAGATTTACTCCTCCTCTGGACCTTTTACATAGCGTGCAGTTCTCTGCTCAGTGTGCCTTTCGCTAATATAGGAAAATAATTTTAGTCTTTATAAAATTTCCTATGATAGGACACTTTGTCTAGTAACTAGGTGAAATGCTGCTTGTTGCCCTGAAGCAATCCCACAACTGATGGCAGCAAGGAGCAAAGGCACAAGACTAAAACTGAGTGATTTCTTTATTTTTAGCATATACACTAAAAAGCTGTTCTGATGATGCTGAAGACACTCACAAAAGTGGGCTGTATTCCTCATGTCCCTTTAGCTCAAAAACTTTTCCAGACAGATACAAAGACTGTGCCAAAAGCTAAGGAGTTAGGCCTCTCAATAAGAGTATAGACTGAGTCTCTCTGTGGCTGAGGACCTGGAAACCACATCTTTATTATATGAAGATAATTCTGGGTGTTCTCAGTGTCTTCTAGACCATGTCTTATTCTCTATTATATTTGTATAGCGTCATATTCACCAACACAGCCATGTTCCCTTTCTGGCCCAGTGGAGAGTGCAGGTAGGCCACAGCACTTAACCTTGAATATAAGGATCTTTTGCATCATAACACCTAGCTGAACAATGCAAAATAAATAAACAAATAAATAAATGAACTGAAAGACTTCAACCTGATGAAGGGCAGTAAAGGGGTGAGTGCCCTTCAGGCCGTGAGAGCCACTAAGACTTGAGTTGCATCTGAGAAGGGTGCAGTCCCTGTCCTCAAGCCCACTTTCCCCAGTCTGAGCATGTTGGCTGTGGGAAACCAGGAGAAGCAGGAACTGCTGGTGCTTTCCTCTAGCCCTCTGTAGACAGAGCTCGTTGTTAAACACTAAACTTTTTTTTTCTTTTTTTTTTTTTTCTTTCTTTCTTTCTTTCTTTTCCAGTCCCTCCTTCTGGACAGAAATCCTGAAGAGTTCAAACGTGGCTTAAGCCAAGTCCGTCTTCTTTCCCTCCCCCTGCCTTTGTATAGTTTGGCTGACAAAGCAAGGAAAGTATAAATGTTTACTCAGTTTTCATTTTACGCTATGCCAACCACATCTGCCTGAGCACTATTCACATAGCAGTATCCAATGCCATCATCACCAATCTTTGTCATTTAGTCACCATGGCTGAAAACTTTTCTGTTTGCCCAGATAAGAATGAGTCCTAAAGTAAGCCTAAAGCAGCAGCAGAAACCCTTTCGTATTTGTCCCTCATTTAATTTATCCTCAAAGGGTTTATAAACACCTTGTTTTGTGCCTGAAGTTGAGATGTTTGTCTGTCCATAAATTTGTGATATATATCACTGGAAGAAAGCAGAGTCTGACAGCACAACAATGAAAAAGACAGACTTTAGTAAAAGGATCTACAGTTTTGCAGCTTGTTCTCTTACTAAAACCTCAGACAGTTGAGGACAATAACTAAATAAAAATTAAGATCTGATATTCCCAAGAAAATCCAATTTCAGATTTTCAGGAATTTAAAGAGTAAAAGAAAATAGTATTGTGGATGTCAAGAGGAAAAAAAAAAAAAAAAAAAAAAAAAGCAATCAAAGTTTTAAGATGCTTGCATGCTTAAGTACATACAAATTTTCAGAATAAGTTAAGATCCACTAACAAAGAAACAGACAACAACACAGTCAAAAAGATCAAAAAAGTCAGGATCACACAGAGTAAATGGACCATATTGTTCACTGACTTGAAACTCAAATGCCAATTCATTAAAATAATATTTTACATAAATTCATTTTCCCTGAGAACAGAGTGGTTATTTCAATACATTCAAATACATTTTAAATCTTAGATTTTATCAAAATATATAACATCATATATCTTTTTTCATCATCTTAATTTTTACAAATATACTTTAAAAGTTTTCTCAAAAATTCTTAAGATTTAATTCTTCCATTTTCTGTAGGATTGAAGGACAGCATATAGATGCCAATGAAGCTGATATACCATGGTGGATCAGCTGAGATGCAGAGGAAAAGGGTTGTCTATCCCAGAAGATTTTAAGAGATTTCACATCTTTCTCCTTTCCCAAACTGGAATAAAAAGATGAAATACACTAAAAGATTATGGCTGCAAAACCAAAAGTTTATGGTTAAAGCCCTCACCCCCCAAAAAATATGCTTTAGGTCCAGAAATTTGCTTTCATTGATTTTTTTATATTTTTTTAAGATTATCTTCCTTAGATTTTATATTGAAAAGTTCTTTGTGACACCAAAAAACTTGGAATTTGTAAAAACTCAAAGGAGAATATTTGTCAATTTTGCATTTTTCTCAAATTAATTTTCAGAACATGGAATTTTGTCAAACATCTTTATTATTAACTTTTTGTTCAGATGAGGTTTTGGAAAATACTGAGGAACTTTTCAACTCATGACATTTATGGTGTTTTGCACAGTGGGTGAAGGCCTTTCTTTTTGATCTCTTCCAGATTACTTTTTGGCACAGAGAATATTTTTTGGTGTCATCATTTCATGCTTTTGTACAAGCGCACTAAAAAATCTGAATAATTTCATCATGCCAGAAATACAGGAAAAGCACAACAAAACAAGACAAAGTTCTCATGGGCTATTTTATGAATTTGTTTAAGCAACATAATGAAAAATTAAACATTTAATTTTTTTTAAAGGTATTAAAATAAATATACAGAGAATATAAGCCCTACACATAACACTGTGAGGGAGCTGGGTCAACAAAGCACTAATTAACAGCATGAGGCTCTCAGCAGGAAAAATAACGTGACTCAAAAGGATTTACCAGTCTGGAGAAAACATTATTACTTTATGAAAATTCTTATAAACACGGTGAGCTAGTGAATGTATTTTCTCAAGAGCAGCATATTCATGCAACGTGTCATCAAGCTTGTTGCCTGGATTCAAATGTTTCCGTACAGAACAAATCAGTAAATCTTATGAAGAGTAAAGCATAAGGGTGTAATGTGTAACTAGGTACACAGAGGAGCACACGTCTATCCTATAAACCCTGTTCTGATATTTCAGGACTTAAAACCCCTTCAAAACAAAGTTTATATGATACAACCACAATAGATGAAGCAAGCATTCCTAGACTGTAACAGCAGTAAACACTTAGAATTGTTGGTTTTAAGGAAGTCTTGATATTATTTCATTCCAGTTCTGAACAAATACTGACATTCCTAAAAACACACAGAAGATTAGATAAGGTTCAGCTACAAAAAAAAAAAAAAAAAAAAAAAAAAAAAAAAAAAAAAAAGAGAGAGAAAGAGAGAGAGAGATGCTGTACTGGCTATGTGGGTTAAATAACTCAGAACTGCCCATGGTTGAAAACCACTGTTCTCAGTGGGGAAAGGATAGGAATATTCCTCAGAAGACGTGTTTTGGCTAAACCTAATCCAAAATCTAAGGCAGTGGGATAACATATTACCTCCTTGGCAGGTCATAACCATTTTCTGGGAGTAGAAGCTCTTGTTACACCAGTCTCCATTCACTGATGTCTGGGGTGGAAGCATTCAGTTTGCCCACCTGTGCATTGACGGCAAGAGTATGGGCTGCACTTGTACCAGCTCTCTTTCTAAATGCTTCAGACAAAAGCTAGGCTTTAATGTTTGCAAAGCACTTTGAAGATGAAAATTGCCAGAGATAACACTGCAAAAGGTTTGAATGTTCCCCTGGGATGTTTTAATGTACACTCTCCAGCTAATATTCATGAGCAGAGGTTGACTGACTTTCAAAACAGAATCAAATCTGCATCATGAAATTGCTCAAGCTAAAGGTAAACATTTTCACCCAGACCCCTTCTGTGTCAGTGATCTCCCTTAGCACCTCTCCAAAACAACTCAGAAGGTCCCAAAATCAAAGATCAGCTTTCACAGCACCTGACTGTATTTGTGGTGTGTGCAACAGGAAAAAGGGGCTTGGTACTCAGCCAGAATCTGGGGGACCCTAATTTCATTTTGTTCCTGAGGATAGTTCAAGCCAAGCGCTTGCAGGAGAATTTCCAAATATACAAGTTATTCTAGGAGTGGAAAACATACATCTCTACTTTGCCCTTAGAGGTCTTTTCTCCTTGTCTGAATTATAGACTAACATAAGGCCCATAACCTAGGTACCTGAGGGAAAGTTCTTAGACAGGAGCTGCCTTGCTAGCTACCTAATGCTATATTCCTTAAGCTTTCCTGACCAAACATTTCATTCAAAGAATCTAGATTTTACTCCCCAGCCCACCTGCCATCCTCTGACTGCAGCACCTTCCTGGGAAGATGGTTTTGAACCCTCTCAAACCAGAGTGTCAAAGCTGTGTCTCCTTCTTGCAAGTGTGATCAGATCATTTATCAAGTTTGCTCATAAGATGGAAACCAAGTAGCTCATCATTACTTAACATTGTTAAGTTTAATAATGTCATAATTTAAATTTCAAAATACACTGAAGAAGAGTCTGGGGAACAGCAATATCAAGATGCTAAGCTCCCCCACAGTGCAAACACTTCTTGCATTGCATAACACAGATGGAGGTCTAATGGATGACAAGTAAACCATCTTTTCTGGACCAGGCCTGTTATTGTTTTCCCATGTTCTTCAGTACAGTCTACTTAATTTATACTTCCTGTGATCAGGAAGTTATTTTTTGATTGATTTTTTGATTGAATTTGGAGTTGCATGCAGTAGAGAAATTGGGCGTAGAACTGACCAGACAGAAATACACCAAGAGGGAAGTGTTTGAAGGTTTGAGGAAACAACTGACTTACTTCCAGAGGTAAATAGTCAATTTACAAGCAGTTCAGCAGAGTGGTTTTACACATGGACAGAAGGAGAAGGGCTGCAGCCTCCTGTTAGTTTTGCTTGATGGTGCTCAAAACAACGTGATGAGAGAGGTACTATATGAGGGAGGTACAGTTTCACCACAGAGAAATTGCTAGCCCTGCCTACAAGCAGTTTCATTTTTCAAAGCTGTTCCACTTACTATGCTTCAGAAGCATTCCTGATACTGAAAAAAAATTAAATCATGCTGTGGAGTAAGCGAGTGTTTTCTTCCACAGAGCCAAGAATGACAAAGTCACAGAGAGGATATTTTCGACATATAAGGATATGTTTTAGACATCCTTTCATACTCATAAGTATTAGTATAAGTAGCTGAAAGATTTGCTTAGATGTCCATGCTTTTAATAGCAACTAAAGGAAAGACTACTCAGTTGCTAACTTCTGGATACGTCATTTAAAACAGGATATCAAAAGACTTCGTGAATCACTGAGTGCAATACTCTTTAATAGTGCCAGCATATAATCCTAATCTCAACAGTTTAATGAGTCTGTAATATTTTATTTCACTGATAATAAATAAGTAATTAAGTTTCAGAATGATTTCCCTTATTGATCCTCAGCTGTATAAAGTAATCGTATCATTGAACTATCTATTCCTTGGAAAGTTTTATGAAGCAAAAAGTTAAAATTGTCTAAAAGTTCACTAGTATTTATAGACTGTTCAATTACAAAGAAGAAATATTGGTAATTAGTTAAACAAGCTTCTTGCATCTTCACCATCGAATTTATAGCAGATAAGTAAGAGCTTCATTTCTGGCTAACTTCATCTCTCTAATCGTAAATACTTTGAAACTTCTATTATCTTACTTAACTTGAAGAAATAAAGAAGCAAATGGAAGTGTACTTAGGACAGGCTAATTACAACTTTGCCCATCAATTTGAGAAAAACTCAGTCATTTAGATTGTATCTCACTGTAACTCTAAGCTTTTAATTCTCCAATAAACAAATAGACATGAGAAAATGTAATGATATTTCCCATGAAACATTAAAGCAAAAAAATAAAAATTAAAATTAAAATTAAAATCAGAAAAATGATATAAATTTACAATATAACTGCAAAGAATACTGTAGGGAAATTATTCTTAAAAAGATAAGGTGACTTTAAACCATATGTAGCATTTATAACCACTGTGCTCAAGCTGAGTCTTATGTCCCGTGTTTAAGAGCATTTTTTATTAATTTGCTCAGTGGTGGTTCAGACTGAGCAACAACTTAATTAGTTCAAGCATAGTGTCAGTAAGAGAACAGGGGTGAATACCATTATACCAAAGAAACAGGGATGTGTGCTCCTCAAGCTAAAAAAAGCCCCTGCTTAAATCAAACTTTTGCTTAAATCAAGCCCTAGGGTCCCTTATGTTATGCTCTTCTGTTAAAAATGAACAGAAATGGGTGGTTTCCCATCACTTATTTCAGAATAAAACAAACTGGAAACTCCTAAGCTGAGAGCTGTCAAGTCCTAAATAGTCCACATTATCTGAAAATTGCCAACAGGCAATTGCTCATCTTAAAATGTTTGTCCAGTGTTTGCAGTACTTCTGGGTACTTCAGCAACCATTAGTTTCTTCAGTTTTTCCATGGAATGGCATGCGGATGTCCACGGTGTGAAGCAAGTTTTCCCTGAAACACTTGAACCCATACACTGAAGTTGCATTGCAGATAAAAGTGCCTACATTTCTAATAATTAAGATGCCAAAATAAGTTTAAAGAAAAATTGCATTACTATCAAACCATGAAATGATATCAAATGAGACCAACAATCAAATTGAGTTTGCTTTGGAAATAAAGACATTACAGAGGAAGCAGAAGAACACAAAATCTTGAAAAACATAAGGGGAAGAGAAACTGTACACAACAACCAAAAGAAAAGCATTCCCATCAAAATGAGCTCTGCACAGTCTGTCAGTATCAGTGTGACCAGAAAATCCATTCTGAACAAAATAGTCACAAATAGACATGAATTGACCCCTTGGGATTTTCTTCAGGACTTTAGAAGCAACCCATGGAATGAGTAATTTTCTTGCATTTGTGTTGTTTTCTGGGACTTGAAATTTATCTATGTATTCTTTCTATGTATTCTGAAACTTCTCCTTCCTAGGAATAACATCAAAAGAAAAGTAGATGTACATGGCCTTCATCAGCCTGTCCTGGACCTGACAGCATGACCCAGAGGATGTGCTTACCAACACAAAGGTAAGCAAAGGAAACAACCCGACCTCTCTCTCTTCTTCCCTTCCTTCCTTTAATACTCCACTTGTAGTTATATCATTTGAGAACAGCAAAAGAGGCAGGAGAGGAAAGGCTGGACTAGTGTTTAAAAAACACAGAATGGCATTGGGAGAGAAGAGTTTTAGGACAGGAAGGAGCCCCTTTTTCTGGAATGGCACACTGGCAGGAAATGAGCAGGGACTCATAGCAGGAGAGACTGGGAGCTGAGGGATCCTGTGTAGATGACACTACAGAAGGGAGCTGTGGAGCAGGAAAGGCAGGCAGCCTTGGGCAGGTGGCCTCTGAGAGGACATGAAAGGCACAGCTCTTCTCAGATGTTTCTGCGTGGAACCATAATTTGAGGCCAGACACCTCTCCCTTTCTGCCCCTATATCTGCACCAAGCACAGCAGAGCCACCACGGCTGCTGCTTTTCTGTGTTTTCTCTTCAATTCTGCTTATAAATGTTATTTATGGCTGAACCAGGGCAAATTGCACTTCCAAAATAATGACTTCAGACAGATCAACAGAATCCATTTGCATTTCACTGTTTTTTGGCTTCAGTCCTTGTTTATGCCCTGAGGAAATTGTTGGTAAATTTGGGGAATTTTCTGCTATTGAGTAGACTTTGGCAAAAATTAATGTCATACTAAAAGAGAGTTGTCTGCTCAAAGGAAGGATTGCTTTATTATTAATTTTATTTCTCTATAACATTAATTCTCTAATTCATTTATTTTCAGAAGTAATAATGCCATGTTGGTCATTTGCTATAGTAGTAGAGGGTAATGTCATGAAAGTTACAGATTTTTGATGCTTTCCAGTAGGAAGCTGGCTTGTTAGGGATGTTCACAACAAATGATTAAGAAAAATTCTAATGGAAAGAAATCCTCCAATAGAATGGGATTTGGAAAACACAGATTTTTTATTTTTTTTTTTTTCTGGAAAAGTTTTTAGGTGTAACAAACAAGTAGGAAGAGTGGAAAGAGGATGAATATTATCACAGAGAAATGCACAGACAGTACTGTCAGTGGGATGCTTTTGCACAGAGCACAAATAGCTATTAAATATTTCCAGTAAATTTCCCCTTTAAATGATTACTCATTTTCCGAGACATTCAGCTCTAAAATGTGTGATTTGAAGACAGATATAAAATAAAGAATTACACATGGCAAAAGGCATAAGATCTTAAAAAGTTAGGCCAAGTACAGACCCTTTATTATTTTGTACTTTGTTGTACGTTGCTTTTGCAACAGAACAAGCAATATTGAAAATATTTTATAGAATACAGCAGAAAAAAAGATCATGGAATTGGAAATGGAATAAAAACATGAATGCATAACTTTATATAATGTAAATATTTTATAGAAAAAAATATTGGTAGCTACCTTGGATTTATAGATACATGTAAAAACACATTGTTTATTCACAGTTCACACTCACTTAGATACCATATACAAATGGCCCGCAATATCTTTTTATAATCAGGATTATCTTGTGGGCCAAATAACAAAAATATTTTGATTTTGATAGATAAATTATTAAGACTTGGTCATCACAAACCCTAAACCATCTTCATCAGCCATACCATGTCCATGTAAGAATTTGACAACAGACATTGCACACACTTTCGTACTGAAAGTCAGAATCCTCACTGAAGTTAGCATTATAAAGATTATTTGCATGAAGAATTTTATTAACTACAACATCTTTTTTTTCTCATCTCTTCGTACTGTTAAATCTGTTGGTAGGCTGCTGTAGAACCATAGCTACAGCAGTCTACAAACCTTGTCTCAAAATGTTGTTAATGTTGGACTTAGAGGGATTTTTCCGAGATTCCTAGGAAATGTTGAACTATTCCAGTCCTGCTCTGATCACCTTCTAGGTGTTGTTGTTTTGTTTCTTCTCAAGAATAACATAACGATCAGCAAAGTGATTAAAATGTCAAGCACAAAATATTGTTTTATATATATAAATGCCTTAAGTTTTAAAGTGGCAAAAAGACTGATGAAAGAAGACATGAGCCACCAGCTATGTGCCAAAGCAAGCATTTCTATTTAAAGAGTACCACTACAACTCTGTCTCTGCTGACAGTATACACCATAAGCACAGTGCCTGATAAGAAAATATTAAGCACCAGAGGATTTCAGACTGGATTAACACACATTATGGTCCAACGTAATCATGATGATAATCTCAACCTATCCCTGGAACTACAGGTCATGTAATAAAAACCAAGCAAAAAGAAAAAAAAAAAAAAAAAAAAAAAAAAAAAAAAAAAAAAAGCCTGTTCTACTCCAAGGTTTTGAGGACAAGGAATTAAGACAAAAAGCTTTAAACTGCCCTCCCCTGGGCATTCTGGTATGGGGATGCTGAATTTAAACATTGTCTCTACCAGCATAGTAGGACGGAAATAGCTCATTAGTTCCTGATTATGTGGCTTTAAAGTAAGATTTTCCAAAGCCTTTCAAATGTAGACACTTAGATCACTTTCAATATGAAGGAGATATGTAGGCTTTAGGATTTTTAAAGCCGTTCTCTGAGAAAAATAAGGGATTTTGGAATTTCTCTGGGTCTTTTAAAATCTTTATTTTTTAATTTAATACAGGTTTTGGATATTGCTTCAATATTCAAGTCAAGATACTATTTAAATTAGCCTTATCTTAAACATATATAATTAAAAGTGCTTGAATATTAAATGCCTCATGTGCATCTATGTGCAACATCTTATGATTTTCAAGCATGGCTATAAATGTCTTTTCCTGAGAGAAACACATTATCTAACCTAATATCTTTTTTCCATTACCTTCCTGTAACATCTGAACTGTTTGGGGAATGAGGTGAGACTTCATGCAAAGCTGAATGTTACAGAAGGGAAAAGTCAGTATTATCAGATGATATTATTGATGATATTCTCCATAAACCTTATGATTAAAAAAAATCAAAATTATAAATTTTATCAGAATACATTTTATCTTCTACTCCAAACAGAGCACAGACCCAATAGATTGGCTTACATGTACCTCTTGATGCAGGATTGATTTTATTTGGCTTTTTTTTGTTTGTTTCTTTGCTGCCTCCTGGGTCCATTAGCCTGGCTATTTCCACACTGGTACATATGGGATGGCCACAAAACAACCTCTAGTGTCTAACTTTTCCATCAAAAGATTTGTGTTGCAATGCCAATGAAACTTGACTGCTTTCTCTGGAAAATCTAATGACATGAAAGCCTAGGGTAGATCTATAACTACAGTACATTAGACCTTCCCACGGTGGATCACCACATCTTAAACAAAAGAGAAGTTTCTCCTACAGAAGTTCCTACTGGTTTTATATTTCAATATACCCGTCTGAACAAGCAGTTAATAACCTCTGTTTTTGCAAAGACAATTTAGAATTACCAACAGCCTTTATTTCTTCCAGTTGTTTTGCACTCACTGTAATTGCTAAATATTAGTTTGAATACTGCCATAAGTAAGTCAAAAAGCATTTTTGTTGCATGGAGCAACAAAAAATGGAGTTGTGGGACTTTGATAAAAAGGACGAGGGGTTCATCTGGGAAGGCTCAGGGAAGAGTGAAATGGCTGCGACAATAGTAACATTGAAGGACTGGGGAAAGGCATTGGAGTAAACGTAAGGATTCTGGGCATACTGTTGAGGACAGATACATCCAGGCTGAGGGGAAGCCTGCCACTGAAGAGGCTGAGCAGGAAGGACAGAGGAAGAAGGACATGTCCTCTCCCGGCTGTCACCTTTGCAACAAGGATACATGTCTGGAGGAGATGAAGCATGCATAGGACTTCAGCCACAGTCCCTCCACTCACCTGCGCTACTTGTGCCAGGACCATGTCAGCTGTGAGCAATGGGTGTGTTCATTGTATTAATTTGGCAGGATGAACAGAGTGCAATCCAGAACCAGATGCTGCTTCCAAAAATGGAAGCTGTAATGAGAACTGTTTGTTGGAAACACCATGGATTCTTCCTCTGAGCCCTGCACTGGAAAAGAGATGTAATTTATTCTCCCCTTTCCAACATAAATGCATCTGGACTATCAACTCCAGATTTGCTTTATTTCCATTTTCTTTGTTTCTGTTTAATTAAGCTTCCTGGTACCTAAGAGGATAGTTAAAAAAAAAAAAAAAAAAAAAAAAAAAAAAAAAAGCAACAACAACAACAACAAAACAAACAAAAAATAACTATGAAACAAAACAAACCCAAATAGCTTCTCAAGCAAAGAATTCAATGTCAGCACGTTTACCCAGAAATTAAAGTCAAAGACAAACATCTTTTCCTTAAAATTTTCAGTGTTGAAGTTTTCATCTAAACTGTCATTGCATAAGTAGATTCAGATCACACACACAATAATAAAAATAATAAAAAAAAATCAACATTTTCTATATGGTCTTGTATGATGCTTGTTTGTTTCTGAAACAGGTTAACAAACTGCCTTCTCAAATCTACAAAATATGTAAATGAGAAGAAAGTGTAGAACTTAGATTGCTGCCCTTGAACACAATCCAGCCTGAAGTTCATAATTCAGCCCAACACAGATCTTAGCTTTCTTGCTATGAGATATTTCAGTAAGAACTCTATTGTTATTATGCTGATGATGGCTCCTAAACTCCTGAAATGTCAAACCATGTTTAGCAGTATGAGACTACTTCATAGAATCATAGAATCATAGAATATCCTGAGTTGGAAGGGACCCTTAAGGATCATCAAGTCCAACTCTTGACACCGCACAGGTCTACCCAAAAGTTCAGACCATGTGCCTAAGTTCACAGTCCAATCTCTTCTTAAATTCAGACAGGCTCGGTGCAGTGACCACTTCCCTGGGGAGCCTGTTCCAGTGTGCAACCACCCTCTCTGTGAAGAACCCCCTCCTGACGTCCAGCCTAAATTTCCCCTGCCTCAGCTTAACCCCGTTCCCACGGGTCCTGTCACTAGTGTTAATGGAGAAAAGGTCTCCTGCCTCTTGACAACCCCTTACGAGGAAGTTGTAGTACTTTTCCTACTAATAAAAGAAAACCAATGATGCCCATATCCTGTGGCTAAAGCATGTTCCTCACAGGGTCCTTTCTCCCTGGATCTGCCACAGAAGGGATGCTCCCCTGAAAACAAAGGCACCACTGCTTCTCTATGATGGCAGCCATGCTCCTGCAAGAGCTTTCAGCTCTTGGATAAAACTGTTCTCCTGTGCCAGTTCTTCCTCAACAGCTGTTCTACTGTCTCGTTCTTCTCTACCTTTCTGATTACTTTGTTCAGCTTTTCCTCCAGTAGTTTACTACTTAATGAACAACCTTTTTTCCTCTAAATAAAAACCTCTGTAGATAAAATCCTTAGTGTGAAAATGAAGCAAGTAAAAAGATTTTAAGACCATTTGGACTAAAACAAAAAGTGTTCTGCTAGTAGAAGAAGGAACACTAAATTCAGCTTCATCCTTTCAGACCTGTGACATGAATTGTACATATGTCAGTACTGGAAAAATTCACAATGAGATGAAACAGAAATGAATGTGCAGTAAAGTATACGGAATCAACAAATGGTAAACAATATATATATATATATATATATATCGCATTTTCAAGACGCAGTATAGACTACAATATGTAATTAAGAACTAAGAAATAGCAAAAAATAGCATTGAGAGTATTCCAAGAGAATACTAATATATATGGTACCTACCCACAGACTGAGCCATTTATAGCATCAATGAGTAATAAATGGACTGTATAATGAAATAATTATCCCATTAAAAATTGTCTACTTAGAAAAGGTAGAGACTTCCAAATTACAGACTTATTCTGTGGAGGAAACACATCAACTGCTTATTCTGTAAAAAATAAGGTTTCAGAGCCAGACAGCCAAGAAAAAAAAAAAAAAAAAAAAAAAAAAAGCCACCATCTTACATGAGGGCTCATGAGTCGAGCAGTGGGAGCTAACTAAGATGGCAAAAAAAAACAAGTCAATATACTGAAACAATCCAAATAACAAAAATCACTGCATTTTGCTTGAGTACTAGATAGAGTCCTTTAGACCCAGTGAGAAGGTGCTACAATACTACTCTTCATGAGAGTTTACTTACAGCAGAAGCAGAGGTGTCTACAATAGACCAGAAGCAATGCTCCTCACCTGCTTTGACCTCCTGGAAGTGCTTTATAACCACTTCTTTGTGTTATATGGTCTCCTGTGTCAAGGAGGAAGAGGAGACATCTCCTGAGGGTGTTAAATACCATCCCTAAAGGCTTCGGGGGCAGTTCTTTCTTTCAATTCACTGCAAAAGTAAACTAGACAATTGCCATCAAGATGGATAAATTTAGGCAAGGATTCACAGCAAGAGAAAATCCAGTTAGATAGTAGATAGCTTTCACAAGAAAGGTGGCCACACATTGGAACCAATGTCCAGAAATGCTGTGCAATCTCTACTCTTAAATATATAGAATTGTTGAAAAAAGCCCTGAGCAACTTGGTGTAGCTTTGAAGTTTGTACTGCTTTGCGTAAAGTGGTTCCAGAGGTCTCTTCCAGGCAAAATTATTCTATGATTGCATTAATCTTTTCTGCAGAATGCTTATATTATTGATGCCCCCAAAGCTCCTCATGCCTTCATGACTTTTTCTCTTTGGGTCATGCTGTGTTTTCCCTGCACACATCCAACTGAGAGAGCTCAGAGTGGTTCAGACATTGAAGGAAGCATGACACAAGTCTAGCTTGCCTCCACACCATACACATTTTTCAATCAAATATTTTCATACCACATGATATCTGTATAGGATTAAAATAAGGGAATTTTATTGAATATTTTCAGCTACAGATAATGTCATATCTATCTAAACAATTGCTAGTGGGTATACAATTTTAGAGGGTTTTTAGCAAGTGAAAATATATTAGCTAAATGTTTACTGTACAAAACAGATGTAGCATTCAGAAATGAATAATCCAGTGATGCATTTATGAATGCATTAATTTCAAAAAAAAACAGTTATTTCTGAACATATTTGAATGCTCACTTTGACTTAGAAATAGAAAATCCATAGATGCATTTCCATCTGAGCTTTTTTGGACCATATATGGTATTTAGAAACCGTTAACAAAACCTCACTTTTATCTGTATAGGCAGTTCTGCACCATTTATATATTATAAATAAATACAAATAAATACAATGAAAGTTGAAGAATGAGGCACTGCTGAGAGAATATACTTTTTATATTCTTAATCTTTCATGTTAGTCAGGTTTAATTAGCTCCAATTAAATTTCTATTATGCAAACAGCTTCAATACATTTATTAAAGGATCTTGTGTTTAAAATACTGATAAACAGAGCCCAACAAATATCAGATTAAGAAAAATACAGTTCCGGATTCAGTCTAACTTGAACTTGCTGTAAGCTATATGAGAGCAAACTGTGAATTGAGGTGATGTGTCATGAACACAAAGAGGTTCTGTGCCACAGAGGATTTGTTCTCTACAAGACTACTCAAAGAGCCTGTACTAGTATTAGTCTGAGTTGATTCAGTACAGGTGGCTATTAAAGGCAATGTGAACCCCCAATCCAGCTGCTAGAAATTGTTGCATGACAGTCATCCTCAGCTGTTGTTCTCTCTCCCTCGAGCCATGCCCCAAGTTGTATTGGGTTTGTGTGGTAAAGTTGTGGTAACAGGGGGCTGCAGGGGTGTCCTTTGCAAGAGGAATCCATAAGCTGCCCCATGTTAGATGAGGGCCAGCGGCAGATGGCTTCAAAGGGACCTGCTGCTGCCCAGAACCATGCCAATAAGTGATGCTGTTTACAGCTCTGTGAGAACAAATTCAGGAAAGGGAAAACTGCTGTGCAGCAGCAGCTGGGAGAGTGAGGAGTGAGAACCAGCCCTACAGACACCAAGACCAGTGCAGCGGGAGGGCAGGAGGTGCTCCAGGCATGCAGCAGCAGTTCCCTTGCAGCCTGTGGAGAGGCCCCTGGTGGAGCAGGTGGATGTGGCCTGGAGAAGGCTGCGGCGCATGGAGAGCCCCTGCAGGGGCAGGCCCCAGGCTGGAGCTGCAGCCCATGGAGAGGAGCCCACGCAGGAGCAGGAGGTCTGGGGGGAGCTGCCGCCTATGGGGGACCCGTGCTGGAGCAGTTTGATCCTGGGGGATGGACCCCGTGGTACAAAGCCATGTGGGAGCAGTTCTTGAAGAGCTGCTGCCTGTAGGCAGCCCCCACAGGCTCAGTTCGGGAAGGACAGCATCCCATGGGAGGGACCCCACGGGGAGCAGGGGCAGAGAGTGACCAAGAAGGAGCAGTAGAGGTGAAGTATTGACCGCAGTCCCCATTCCCTGTTCCCCTGTGCCACTCAGGGAGGAGGGTGTAGAATAAGGTGGATGGGTGAAGGTGTTTTCAGTTTGTTTTCTTTGTTTCTCACTTCTCTAGCTCGTTAGTAATAGGTAATAAATTACATTAATTTCCCTGCGCTGAGCCTGTTTTGCCCATGACAATAATTGTTGAGTGATCTCCCTGTTTCCCTTTGAGGAGGGGGAGTGAGAGAGTGGTTGTGGTGGAGCCCAGCTGCCCAACTGAGTAAATTCTCCACAGAAGCCTCACCAAGGAGCATCCCTGTCTTTCTCCCCATGCACCCATAACTGGGGTTTCTCTGTGGTCTTGCTCCATTAGCACCAAGGTGCAAATAGATTCTTTTGGCAACTCCATCAGATGAGCCAGTATGTTTAAGGGACATTTTTTTTACAACATTTCCAAACATAACATCTAAAACTCAAAGTTTTAAATTAAAAAAAAAAAAAAAAAATTAAAAATTGGCTAACCATTGGACTATTACAGTTCAGGTATAGTAGCAAAGAAATATTTTACCATGTTTGTGGTTAACTAACAAATTCTAATAACTGATATTGAGCTTGCAAGATGATTTCATCATGTTTCCAATCTATGTAGAATTAAACTCCGTGTTACATATCAAATAGGTTAGGTCAAATTCCTAGAAACAGAAAAAATAGTATTGTAATTACACTTGGATTTCATCAGCTGAAATGTATTATCTCAAATATAAACTGTTTTCTATCTAGGCAGTACGCTTAGGATGCTCAGATATTAAATCTGACACAGAAGTTTGCATCAAATCTGATGTAGATAATATAATAGATAAGAAATAGCCTGATGAATTGAAATGATTTCACATCACAAGTGTCCAAATTAATTCTAGAAGAATGAACTGAGATTAAGCCTACAGATCCCTTTCTACTATGCTTTTTTTTTTTTTCCCAGCACTCTTTCCTGTCACAAGGAATGGAGTATCCACCAAATAACAATAATGCAAGCATCCCTCTTACATGACATGTCTGAAATGTATGTCTGGGCTCTCCCTATTTTCTAACACAAAGCTGGATAGATGTCCATCAAGTAATGACCAATGTTTTGGTGACGACAGCCATACTTCTGAGTACAGAAGGCTAGACTGGCTTTGAGTGTCACTGTAAATAACCGCATGGTCTGACCTCAGAAAAATGTGAAGGATAGCCACTTTACATAATAGGATTGTACCAATAATTTGTTGAATCCACACTATCTTTGTTATTCATTACTTCTAAAGGTAAACATTAAATCTGAATAGAATATAGTCCCACTTAATAATGGGGCATTTCAACCCGAGGCAGGGATCATGATACACAAGGAACTAATTTAGAGTTGTCCAGTAATCTGTATTTGCTAAATACTCCCCAGGACACAGCTGTGCTACTGTCTGCTAAAAAAAAATAGAACAGTCTCCAAGTTAATGTGCAGCTGTGGTTTGGGAAAGAAAAAAGAAAAAAAAAAACAACAACAACAACAAAAAACCGACAGGGAAACATGCAAATCCTGTACTTACTTGATCTTTTCGGAAGATATATCTATTCAAAGTCCTGTAGAAAATCTGAATATCCAGAAAATCTACAGAATATAAGCACAATGAAAATAAAGCAATTAGGAATAGTATCTAAAGTTGCAACCCCCCCCGGGTTAAAAGTTTTTTACCATTAGCCAACATTTCCACTAAGAAAATCAGTAAAGAATAGGCATGTGTACTGGAGTATGGCATACTGTCACACCAGAAGGTCTGACATGTAAAGTAACTCTAGGCCCAAAAGCCCAATACCTTTTATTTCTCTTCAGGCAAGCAGAAAGAATCCTAGCCAAAGTTATCAGACACCATGACAATCAAAAAGAACAGTCAATCAAGTCAGGCTCTCTAACATGAAATCTTCATATGGAAGGATGTCATGTTCATGTTCATATGGAAGGATGTCATGATGACAGATCCTTTGTTCATCAGAAATTAAGACTTTAATTAATTATAGTATGTGCAAGTTTGGGTTGAATTATTGAATAGTTCTGAAAAGAGAGAAAGAGAATGAGAGAGAAAGACTACCAAAAAAAAAAAAAAAAAAAAGTCACTTTTTTAAACCTTCAGATTTTTATTTTTTTTAATAAAGAATGAAATAAAAAAGGCACTACACTTTGGAATATATATATTTCCAAAGTAAAATGGTTTATTTTAGGTCAAGTAAAAATCAAACAAAAAAATACTTGTTCTTCCAGCAAAACTAAATGTATATTAGCTATTCACTTTGCTCTAAACTATAGACTAGTACTTTCAAACAGAAACAAATTGGAAAGCACTGAAATGAAGGAAAACAGGTGCCTTTTCAAGAGAGAAACCAGCCCAAGGCAAATCAGCAAGGAGATCATGAACATGATGGGGATGAAATGCACAACATCTAAATATCTTCATGACAGCCTCTGCCGGCAAGGTTCCCACAGAGGCCAGGCTGTTATTGAAAATGTTTTTCTTGGCAGAACCATAAAATGACACCTGATCTCTCTAGGGATGGGGTTGATCCCAGCTGGATCCCCAAAATGCCACTTGCAGGAGCCTGCATCAGCAGTGACAAATAAGATGCCACACTAAAAAAAAAAATTTTTTTTTTTAATGAAAAGCTACTCATAGACTTTTAGACCCACAGCTTTAAGTTTTGTTTTTAAAGCCCACTTCCTCAGTTATTTACCACTTAGCTTATTTACATTCACTTTTCAGAGCTGGAGTGACCATGTGCTGAGATGCTGGGAGGAAAGACCCTGTAGCACAGGGAGGTAGGAGGTGAAGCTGTGTTAGTCCTTCCCCTCCCCCCCCCCCCCCCAATTATTCACATCTCTATAAACAGAACAGTGTAGCTGGTCTTACTTTTCTTCAGTCATTTTCTCTTTTGTTTTCTCATGGACTGCATCAGCATACTTTTCATTCAAAAACAATGACAAAGTTTCAGGTGACTTTTCCATCTTTAGGGTCAGAATCCAGATCAATTAATCCATCCAAATGAACTTCAGACTGGCAGTGATTTCACTACAATTAGATCATTTTTTTCTGATAAAATCAGGAAGGGCTCTTGCATCATGAAGACCAGCCCTCCTTCAGCCAGGCTGCAGTATTTCACTGCTGTAACAGCCCAAAACAGTTGTATTGAAGACACATCTTCTGAAAAGCAGCTTCATTTTAACATTTATCATTGTTACTCTAAAAGGCAAAAAACAAACAAACAAAAAAATCCTGTTTTTCTACAGGGCATAAATACAAAGTCTCAGAGGTGTTTTTGTGGGTTGAAGTTTGTGAATGCAAAGCTGGTTTCTGTGGACCCAACATTTTGCCCCAAACTGTCATTTTGCTGGTGGAAAGAAGAGAGAAGGGGAAAAAATGCATCTGAAAACATTTTTCAGATTTTGAAAAGAAGTATGTTTAATTCTGCTTCTGTATTTTATTTTCTATTGTATTTTATTAAAAATGGTGATTTTTTTACACAGAATTTTACAACATCATTAACAGTCAATGAACAGCTTTCAAAGCACATCTTTGAAGGCTGATAATGTATTCTGCTGGTCAGCATTGACCATGTGTTAATATATTTTTTTTGGAAGCAAGTACAAGCAAGCCATAATTATATATTCCTTTACACCAGATACTGTATCCCCCTGAAGCTGATGTTGGTTAGCACAGAAACAAGAGGGTTTGACTCAAAGACTTTATGATCACTGTGAAGAATCTGCATTCCTGAGCTTGGTTGTGGGCAGCACCCCTGGCCACCCCATGCAGAGCAATCACTTCTTCCTAGTTCCATGGAGAAAACAACAGGGCAAGGCTGGGAACACCAACACCAGCACCAAGACAGGTGAAAGATAGTGGTGTGCTCTCACCTTTCTCTTCCCACTCCTCTGCCCCAAAAGTCCCATCCAAAGATGTGCATTGAAGAGAAGAAAAGTAACTGCACTGCTAAAGATCACATTATGATGTGTACAAATGCTATTGGGGATGCTACAGTAAAAATGATAATTGTAGCCTAAGGCAAGCTCCTGCCTATCTTTCAACCCACACAATGGAAGTTTGGAAAGCAGTAGAAAGTAGGGAGTTCTTCACAGTGGGCAGCTGATAGCTCCAGTTTCTGAGACCAGGACCAACACACACATAAAATTATTGGCTTCTGCTTCCTTAAGTATCTCTTAATTAAAAGAATTGAAAAGAGCTGGTTCTTGTGTTATAAGAAAGTGTAATTAAGAATACTTGAGGGTTTCTTGTATGTTTTAAATTGAATAAAAAAAAAATCATTACAACTGAAAACCTAAGACTGAGGTAGCTAGGTCAGCTCTCACAATCCAGTTGTGTTTTCCAAATGGTCATCCGTGGTCAAGCCTCAACACTGCACTCCAGTAGGCAGTTCAGGGTAGATTAACCCAATAATTAACACTTTAATTATCCTGCTTTTCTGTAGCAGTATACTGATTTGCAGTAGCTTCAGTAGTGGAAGAACCCTGGAAGTATTTAACACTTCTCTTTTATTAGTGAAGTCTACCTTTTATTTTATAGTTGTATATAAAAGTATTATATAGGTAGTGTATATACAAGTATATATAATTATATATATATATGTATACACACACTGTTCCCCAGTAATTGTATCTTTATAGTTTAATTTCTTGTCTAAGTCCTCACTGTATATAAGAATTAGAGAGGTCAGTTTTAAAGAGTTGAAAGACAGGTGACAGGTATCCCCATCTTCTCTGCTGAAGTCTGAAGGTATCAGAGGAAGATTGTTTTCATCTCTCTCCTTTTCTTTCTTTTTTTTTTCCTCTCTCTTCTCTCCCCCTCACCGCAAAAATCAGACCATTACCCAATTCAGTCAAATGACCTATGGGGCTCATTCTGTGTGTATTCAAGTCATGAACCTCCCACTGCTTTTGAAAAGAAATCTGCAGAAGCTGGCATTACTAACCTGTGTGTGTATGATGGGCTTGGGTCCTCACTCCACAGCTGTGCTATATGCACCCAAAGAAAACACAAACCCAGTGCAGGACTCAAAGCCATGTGTCCATCATGAAGCCGTTCAGAGCACCCAGTCTCAGCCTCATCTAATTTTATATCAGTGAGACTGCGTCACTGCTCCATAGAGGACAACATGTTCCTTGCATTTTGCTAGAACTGGGCTGATCATAAATTATTTTGGGGCATATTTTCCCTTGGGTAAATGCAGTCTCCAGTAATGTGCAATATACTTGAGAATATGCTTCTGCAGCTTAGCAAAATGAGCAGAAACACCAACTCACTCACCCATTATTGTATGTAAAACAGCTTTGTATTTGCAATTACCAGGAGAAGTGACAGGACAGTACCCAACTGGGAAAAGTGGAAGCTGCTGAGATTAATTAAATGTTCCCATGGCAAGAACTATTCTGGAGTACATGCCAGGTTTCAAAAGAAAAATCTTTTGTGTTGCTTTTTTGTTTGTTACTATACAATATGTGATTCGTCCCCACCCCCAATCCCCCCACCTTCTTTCTGTTTTTTGACAAGCAGACACTTTGAAAAATGAAAGCTTAAAAGGTCGACTTCTACTAACAAAGTACATTCGGTGTTTGTAATGTCAGGTTTAATTCTAAAGTGAACAGTAGTAGAACTGATGAAAAATACTTCTAATATGTGGCTGAATAGAGGAAAAAATCCAACATAATAATTTTTGAACTGTATTTTAGAAAAGGAAAAGCAGGAATCCTTTAGGCATTCATAGCTTGAGAAAAAGTCTAGAAAGTTTTCAAAAGACCAGTGTTGATCAAATGATTACTGCCATGATCACACAGACACAGTTTACATTTTACACTGCTGCTTCTGTAAAATTATACATACTAATTACACAGAGTTGAAAAAGATGCATTGCTCAAGACTAGCTGAAACTCTGAACTGGGGTCCAAAAGATGCCATTTTGAACAGTGCTTATACACCAAAAAGGGGGTTACTTCAAATCCATAAATTCATATGGAAACAGCTGTAAAAATAGAGTTCCAGCTAGCTAAATCTTCAAATAGTTGAAACCTTGCCAAAGGTTGATTCTACTCACAATTTGTTTTGATTGGAATCATGCCTACCAGTTGAAACAGGCTCAAAATCCAAACATGGTAGATACCATGCACAAGATTTTGAATTCCCGATATTTAAAATGCTTCCTGGTGTTTTTTTTTCTTTTAAAATACTGAACACTAAATAAACACCAGGCTAAAATGTTGAGAGTGTGAGTGCCCAGGGAATCAGCCTGGTTTTCTACTACCATGTACAAAAGATCTGGGCTGGGTTTAGACCCATATCAGCAGAACTTCAGTACCAAATGCCTCTTTCCCCACAGTGTAGTCCTGTAGATCCAGACTAAGCAGGAACATTGAATGAGGGAAAAGGGAAGGGGATGGTGGTACAGGGCATAATGCAGGTGTACCCCAACAAGAATGTGAATACAAACAGAAGTGTCATGTCAAAGCTTTTCAAAACTTGATCATCCCAGTAGGGTACCACAAGAAAAAAATCAGAGATTGTGGCATGGCAGTCCGTACAGCACTAATTTCTTATATCCTTTTCAGGATATAAGAAAGTTCACCCCAATGCTGTACTCCATACCATCATAAAAGCTTCTTTGCAGTCTTCCCATTTCCCCCAGCTTATGAAAGAAAAAACTCCTCTGTATTTTTCCCTCTTGAAAATGCACATTTGATTCTTTCTAAAAAGAGAGTGATTGGATGTCTTGTCAGCAGTTTTCTTGGAGTTAATTTTTGGAATAAGATGGAATCGCCTAATAGACTTCAAAGGGTTTTTTTCAGAAATAGAAGTTCAACTTTTTCAAGGAAGAATATAAGGGGATTTAAGGATTTTTGGTAAGGGATGTTCTCTCACAGCTCTATTCCAGCCATTTGAAGCTGGAATAATCAGCCATATTTTATTCCCAATTCATTATATACAATTTGGTTTCCTTATTTGTAAATCCTCTCTGCATTTTAGTGCAGAATGAAGCACTCTAAAATTTTGATTAAAGTCTTTATTAAGTGACCATCTCATTATATTTATTAAAAGTCTGTGTTCAAAAGTTCACGTGACTGAAGATTTACTGCATATTTTCCTGCAGGCTGCAGACTGTGCTAATTTTAAGAGTAATTAGCAGATTACTGGAAGCTGAGCATGTGTACAAGAGGCGACTGGAGTTCCAATTTATTAGCCAGAATCTTTAGAAGTGACTTATTCATTCTTGATTCAGAGCCAAACAGCATAAAAAGCATTTTTGCGTAGATGTTTATAATTTGCAGCATGGCAGTGCCCAGAAATTGCAGTCCAAGTCCAGAGGACCAACCTTTATATGTATATATCACTGGAAGACAGAGCCTGCCCTAAGGATCTAGACGTTTCATTTAAACAGCAGAGTAATGAAATGATGCCCATGCACTTTCTAACAATTTAAAGAAATAAATCAATTCATTAAATAGTGAAAGATTAGCCATACTTCTTCTTTTACTGGAAAGCACAACGTCTTCTACATGTCAGAAATCATTCATTGCATTTTACAACCTAAATAAGGTCTTGTCTTTCTCCCATTACATTCTATAGATGTTTTTCCAAACAGGAAAAGAAGTACATTTTTGATTTTTAATTAGCTTAAATTGTCTGATTGACATCTAAGAAAGATATTAAATCCTTTAGGTAACTACAGTG
Source organism: Aythya marila (assembly GCF_965140915.1). Taxonomy (NCBI): domain Eukaryota; kingdom Metazoa; phylum Chordata; class Aves; order Anseriformes; family Anatidae; genus Aythya; species Aythya marila. The sequence continues at coordinate 174,323,486 of NC_139042.1, forward strand.
TCATTTAATAACATTTCTGTTTAACAGATAGGATTAAAAGACTAGACATTTTCTACTTCCACTCATTACATTTCTTTCAGTTCAGTGTTTAGTACAGTATTAAATTGTACATGGTGAAGTCTTGTGTTTTCTTGAATACCACCAGTTTTTTTTCTACCCATCTTTAGAATAATTTGGAAGGTGCATTCTCAAGCTTGTGCAACATATCTATGTGAAGGTAGAGACCTTGTCCACTTGCATCTATTTTTCATTATATACAAATTTGAAGAAATTCTACAGGTGATCTGTTTAGAGACAGTAGTATCAGAAATGCATTTCTTTAAGTGCATGTTTACTCAGACATCACCCAGGTGTGTGGGAAATAGTAGAATAGCCCAAATTATAAATTATCAAAAAGCAAAACAAAACAAAACAACAACAACAACAACAACAACAAACTCTGACAAAGTGTGGCTCTTTGGATCAGCTCAACCATGTGCTGCAGTATAAATGAAGTTTCCTGATTCTACAGTCTCTAATTTCTGGTATGTGACAGTTAACTAACAATAAATAAATAAAACTAAAAATTTCCTAATATTCACTCTTTTTAGGTACCTCAAAAAGGACTGATTGGAGATAGGATTTCATCTATTTCTATTCTTTCTATTTCTTCTACAACAACATCTTTAACTTTCTGGATTTAGTATGAAAAAACAGTCTATATAATGAACAGCCATTATCACGAAATACTTCACACAACTGTGAAAAATAACTAGAGAAATCTAGGATGGATCTGGCGAGTCTTTCACAGGCCAGTCTGAGGAAAAAATCTGATGTAGGGTGGACTTGAATGCATAGGAAAGGCTCAATTTAAAAAAAAATAAAATTAAAAAAAAATAAAAAAAAGATAAAGATGTTGAGAGATCAATGTTGATCTCTATATTGAGAGAGGTAAAATGGAGATGTCAACTGTGGTAATAAGGTAGGAAAGTAAAGTGGGACTGTGCACCTATTATATGCAACAGCAGAAAAGAAAGGTTAAAGGAGAGATGAGAGAATGAGTGTCCAATTGCCCTGAAAACAGTGTTTCTTATCAGTATAAAAGAGGCCTCTTTCCAGCCAAACACTTAACCACGTTTGGCTTGAAGGTCATGAAGAGGTTCGTGAAGCCAAATGAGCTAATGTCTTCAGTAGGCAGTTCTCCGGTATTCAGCTATACAGAGCCACCTCTACACCAGAAGCAGTATAGACAGGTATCTAGACAGATAGTTGTATTTACATTTCAGCTTTATCTTGGTTCCTTTTAACACAGTGTATAGGATAAAAAAGGAAGTCAGTCATTAAGGCTATACCAAGAAACCAGCCAGGGCTCAGCAGTGCTCCTGCATGTAGAACTGGACACACAGCTTGAGGGTTTTACATGAGATGGGGACTACGCCTCACAGGCAGAAAGGGCAAGGCAAAAACAATTTATCATATGGACATCAGTTATGCCATGGACATTTGTCCACATGACCAGAGAGCACGCCTTGTCCTCTGTTATTTACTAACACAAATGTCACCAAACCAACCCAGTGCAGAGATATCCAAATTAACTCTAATTTGCCACCTCAGCTACTGGCCTGCATCTGTACTACATTCTGTAGCTTATCAAGGAAGTAAGTTCTGGCACTGCACTGTAAAGAAAGCTTCATAAGGATATACACACTCCATGGGCTGTGTTTACACTATAAGCTTTCACCATTTTGGGAAAGCAAGTTTTCTTTTCCTGCATAAAGAACAGCCATGATATGTTTGAACCAGCCCTTTGCTCCCCTAGAGTATAGAGGCAGGCCTACAGCTGCACAAGTTTTAGTCCTTGCTTGCTTTTGCTTTCCTACCACTCTAATATTTATTGTGCCTCTTACATTTCTTCCACTTAGAAACCAGTTGCAACAGTGCTAAAATAGAAAGCTCAGAGTCGGCACTAGTGTTGCTCCTACAGGATTTATAAAGCCTGCTTCACTGTTATCACCATCCTCTCCGGACCCACTGAAATAACAACCCCAATGCAAGCACACACAGCCCTAACAGTTTTTTTTTTTCTTTGTTTGTTTGTTTTTTTTTGATGTTTCAGTCCAATTATTGTGCACAAAAATACAATTAGCATTTGCAATGATATGAACAGCTATGCAGAAGAAAGGCTATTATCCTTGTTTTAGCTAAGAGTCTTGGATAATGTCATTTGCTTGCACGGAGTTTTGCTGAGTTGCTAAAAAGACGGAAAACTAAATTTAACTTAGTTGTTCAATGGAATAACTTCAATGGGCTTCAGACCTACTCAAAGACTGCGTTTGGCCTAATTTACACTGAAGTGCTTTTATATGCACTTTGCAAAAGGTATGTTTCACTATAGATGCACCCATATAATATAGAGCAAGCAGGTTTGATCATATTCCAAGCAGATCAAAAGCAGCTGTGTGGTCATAGCCATAAAGTAGCAAACCCACATTAGCACACATTGCCTCTTCAGATGGGTTGCTTTGGAATGAATAGCAATTTAACAGAATCACAGGGCCTTTCAGCAGGAACTAACTTGCAGAAACACCTTATCAGGCTTGCAGACATACCTTACATCACTGGAGATTAATGTTGCTTCTTCACAAGGATTACAGGATTGCTCCGTTGATATCATGGACTGCTATTCCTTACAAAACTCTGAAAGTACATGAGAAGAATAAATTATTTTCAGAAGGTGCTGATTTTAACTGACTTATGCTTCTTAAATTCACCTTTGCAGTGGTTGGGAATTGCTTTGCTACTAAACCCAAAACAATTTGTTTTGATTTAACTGTTACGTTTAGAGAATCTCTCTTTACTTGCTTTCTATTTGATAGACTGCAGTATTGTAGTTAAAAGGAAGAGATTAACTAGGACTGAAAAAGAGGAATAGATACTAGAGGTTTCAGATACTATAATAGGTACTATAAGATCAGCAAGTTAATCATAATATTAGGTACCATCACTTTTTCCATTCTCATTGCTGTCAATGATGTGTTAACCCTTGCTGGTTTTCAGCCTTATAATTGTGTTCCTCAGATTCCAAAATCATGGTGTTAAGCTTCCCCTTCCAGTGCTCTGACCATGTCCATGTGGCACCAAGTCCACAAAACCACGTCCTGACTTTCATCAAACTTTATGTCAACCTGAGCTCAGTGTTGCTCTTACAAAGTAAGATGGCTTTTTACTCAATGAGGCCATAAATATCCTGATGAGCGTTAAATCTTAAATTCTCAAGGGCAGTAGTCATTCTTATGATGTATGAGTTTGGTGGCTGTCATACTTATGATAATTAGAAAGAGTGATACCTTTCAGGTCTTTGCTTATACAGTGGTTGTTTCATCTTGTCTACAGATGCTTCCCCTGCGAAAAATCCACTCAACCTGTACTGGCTTCTTGATACAGCCTCAGCTCTCTCTGATTTTCATATTAACCCCTCTTCTTCTAGTACATGACTCTTCAAAGAAATTGCCTAAGGAAAGGAAAAGAGACAGCAAAATATGGTGATCAGCAAGTTAATCACAATATTAGGAACCATCACCTTTTCCATTCTCATTGCTGCCAATGATGTGTTAACCATTGCCATATTGATCTGCGAGTTGTTGAGATCTAATTGTGCCTATTTAGAAAGCCTAGGCTAAAGAGTATGTTATCATTAGGTAACATAAATATTTTATTTCTACCTTTTATACTTTCAGGTTGCATAATAGCACACATGCCCAGTCTCTGCTCCTTATGGTCTATGAATTTGTCATGCTGCTACCAAGTAAGAACATTCATATGCAAGTCATACTGCAGTCACACAAAAAAGCAAAGCAGCTTTCAAAATTACATAATTTCTGTCAGTTTATCATATAAAATTTTCCAGTTGGATTTCAATTCATCATTCCTTGTGAACTCTTCAAAGTCTGTGACCTCTTCAAAGTCTGGAATAGCATTTCAGTTTTCTTTTGCTTGCTTTTCTTCATATCTTTTCACTTCACTGCCACCAGGTACTATATCAACTGAGACACACTGATGTTGTCACATTTCCAGTTATTCCTTCTCAATCTAGTTTTCTTATGATTATTTTTCAAACAGCATGGAGTGATTTAGGAACCTATTTGATAAGCTGGTAGATAACTGACTGGCTTTAAAAGCCAGAGGACTTAAGCTGGCTCTGCTATTTTAGGCTAAATTTACAGGCAAACCCTAGAAACTGGCTGCTGAACAAACTGCCCTTCACTTTTCTCTAGTGTGTACTTTTTAAGAAGTGAAACAGTCATTGAAGCCACCTCCACTGTGGTGTGATAGTGCAATCACAGTATTATCATAGCATGTTTACGGTGCTTTTGGAGTGCATGTAGTCAATTACCAGGGATTAGCTCATGTACAGCTCCCCTCTCAGCCAAGGTTACACAGACACCTGTGACTGTGTTGAAGTTAGCAACAAATTCTGCTGAAAATCTTGTAAATCAATATCTTCTTAGAAAGACACAGCAGAAGGTAACACACAATGAGATTTGAAGTACTTGGCCTAATCACTACAGAACACTTTTTTTTTTAGCTTAGAAGAAATATTCCATTGTCACAGTGAAAGACATGTTTACAATGTATGACCCCCAACAAATAAAAAGGCCTTTACATGGCAGTGTTGACACAATACTACTGTTCTTCCACATATATCATTAAAAGACCGGTCTCTCAGCAGAAGAAGCAGCTCCAGAAATCCTTACCCTAGGTTTATGTTTGGAGAGACAGAGAGACAGAGAAAGATACAGAGAGAGAGCTCATGAGACAAGATTGCTAACAACTTCTTTCTTTTGTTTTGGGCTGCTTTAGTTTCTGACATTCCCAGAGACTAACCAGCTGACAGCATAGTTCTAACTTTAGAGCAAAATCAGTTATTTCTTCCTTCCAAGTGTATTGTATGTCTAAATCATATTGAGAATTATATTGTTTAACTATCTTCACAACTGTTATAAACTCACATAAATATTTATTTTAAACAAGCATCTTCAAAGTGTCTCCTTACAGTCAGTAACAGACCCTTCCCAGACAAATACAGCTGGATGTTTTGAAATCCAGCATGATGAACTGTGGAAAAAAAATAAATAAACAACAATTGTGAACTGTGCACTCTTATGAAACTGCATTTTTAAGGCAGTATCTTAGTCCTCTGAAACATGAGTTGTTTATACTGCAATGACTCTAGTAAAATGTGCAGTCCTTGGTGGATGGCTGACTGTTGAATGATGATCATTACACAAAGAGATTTTAATTCTCAGCCTGCTGGAACTGAGGTGAGGGTGAAGGATGGCAGGTAAGACTAATCTTACTTTATTTTAGCTGTCTAAAATTTATGTCTTCATAAGAGCTAGTTCTCTTCCATTGTGTTAATGAAGAGATCAGCCAGCAGAACCTGACAAATTATTCCTCCTGCCCATAAACAGGTGCCTACATTTCATCAGAGGGATCAAATCTTTCTCATCTTGAACCCTAGTTGGCTAAATGTGATCAGTGATATATATAAACCTGAGACACGAGTCTGCTCTTTAAATCAGTGGCATTTTTAGAGATTTAAAGAGAAGCAGGATCAATGATTTTCAAGACATAGAAAAAGTAATTATACTATAAAATCTTATTTAATTTCTTCTTAGAAAGCAGCATGTCTAAAGGGACATTAGGTAACTAAAATCTAAGTTGCAAGACTATCCTAGATTTCACTGGTAAACATTGTTACATTTACACATTTTAAATGGGGATTATATATATATATATATAATTTTTTCCTATGTTCATGGAGAAAAAAAATACTGGAAAACAATAGCTAGGTATTATCTTATTACCTCAGAAAAGTTTGCAAAATTTCTATGGCAACTGCAGAGTACAACGATGTATAAAATAACACATGATGAAGCAGAATGACTTAGGACAACTTACGTTACAGATGTTTTAGCTAAAGTAGCATATGTATTATATATTTGACAAGTTTCTGTCTCTATAAATAAGTACTTGTTTTCAAAGCCATAAAGAAATAGTGTGTTAGTATGAAAACTGATGTACAAGGAAAAAAAAATCTTCAGAAAAAAAAAAAAAAAGTTTATTAAATAATTTCAGCTGTCGGAGAATGACTAAACTTTAAGTATATAACAGATGTAAAATATTGCTTTATTTGGATGCTATTAGTATTATCAATGATTAAATAACCAGGGCACATTTCAAGTCATTATGCTGAAATTTGTATTTGCAAACAAATAACCACTGTCCCATTTCTGTTACAGAAGTGCTCCAGCATGCAGGTAACCTCTCTCTGAGCAGCACCTGAGGCAACACTGGAACAGTTCTATCAACCACCAATGAGTTTTAGAAAGTTACATGATCATACCTGCACTGTTTAAAGTTCTCTTGCATGATCTGGAACAAGAAAACATCACAAATATCAGTACAGTATAACAAATAGCAAAATAAATGTGAAAACTAAAAATCGTGAATGTTGTATGTCTATGCCAGTGGCAGCTAACTAGATCAGTTTATTTCTGTGGGGTATATATATTCTTTACAGCCACAGATGATCACCTTTAGATTTATCACATGGCACTTCATGAGATCTAAAACAGCATTTGCTGCAATCTTTCTTGATATGTATTCCTATCTGCAAGCAATAAGGGTAGTGCAAATTTATTATTTTCATGCAGAAACAAGCAGAACAGGAACTGTAGTACTAAAGAGTGGTCAGAAGTGATACTCAAACTGCACATATTGCACTCATGACCCATCATGGTAAGTCATAAAGGCCTTTTTTTGTCCAATACTGTTACCTTTGTCTGGTTTTACAGAAGGAATGATAATGCAGGTATCTGGATAGAGCCAGTCGCTGATTTACTACAAATACCTGGCAGCTATGGTTTTAACTGTAAACACCAAACCATTGCTCAACTAGTTGTTATGTTAGCAAAAATTCTCCAAACCAAAAGAGCAGCAGATGTGGAACCAGAGAGGTCTTTAAACAGTTTCAGTCAGCATTTGCATTACCATTAATTCTCCTTACCCTCTGCATAGCCAGACCAGTGACATCACTGCTAATTGTCTGCTATGTGCTAATATTTAAATCTAAACAAAACAGAAATTTGCATAGGACTTGCCTTATTATGCTGATCATGGGCATCAAGGGTCTAAGAGAGGCACTATAGATCTAAAATTTAGGATATAAACAATGTCTAAAGAGAACAGGCTACAGTTGGACCAACAGCTTCTAACAAGAGCTCAGCACACAATTAGAATGGACTCAGGAAGGACAGTACTTTTGCCATTTCTACACATATAACTTTTATTGAACTAGTTCTTTCTCCTGAGAAAACACTACTCTGGTCCTACCAAAAGGTAGAGCTACTGTTGACTGGCATAGACTTGTTTCAGTTTGCCGTGACCCCACAAGGATGCTCCCACTGATTCACCCTTACAGGAGCACCTCGTGTGCTGGACAGCAGAAGGAGATCTGCTGCTTCCTCACCTTGTAATTTCCAGAAGCATCGGTCCCGAACAGCAGGGCCATATGCATCTTCACATTACATGTATATCTCCATGTTAAGCCAGTTCTCCAGCTCTTTTGTGCCCAAAGAAAGAGGGATGGCCAGTGATACCATAGCTAAATAAAAGCTCAGGGTAAATAACTGCTTTTATTTTCTTTGTCTGTCAAGATGCTACTAGGCTCCCTACCAGAGAATTCAGTGGGTCATGGCTAGAGTACTGAACAAACCATGAAATCTGAAACTAGCAAATAGAAACTGTAAATATCTACAGGTATACATGAAGGAGTAACTCAACTAGAATACGCCAGATACTAGGACAATGTCATTCCTTTTTAATTAACAGATAATTTGATAATAAATGTTGATATTAAGAAAGACATTAAAAATAATGAATTTATATAAAGTTGCTAAAGCTTAAAGATGTTTTTAAAGTGATTGAATCAAATGAAAGCAGATGCCTGTCTGCATACGTCCAATATTAATACTGATAATTTAATACCTATATCTAGTTTATTCAAAAAATATACCTTGTTTCAAATAAATTCAAGCTCTTTTATGTCTGGCTTTAGCTTTCCTGAATTGCAATCACAACAAGATCTGAGTGTGTATCTGTTTTTTCAGGCTTGTTTTGGTTTTAATGTTATTATTTAGTAATTCGGCTGAGATGGTCTGAAATTAAATTTAGCTAAAATTACATTAAAGTGGAGCAACAATCACTAGACAGTCAAAAAAAAAAAAAAAAAAGAGTGATGCTCGTTGGTTTTGCCTGAATAAACCAATTACAGCAGCCTATTGAGATTAAGAGCAACTAAACAGAACTCTGGAATAAATGTTGTCTGGCTGACTTTAAATGGGGGCCATGAATTTTCCCTGCTAGTACATACTATATGATGTTGCAATGAGAAGTAGAACAGAGAGTCATAAGCTTTACAACACAGGTGACATTAGAAAACATTGACTGTGGGACCTCTTCTCTACAGATCATGGCAACTGCATTCATCATTCATCAGTTCTTTTAACAGAAAATAAGTTCCATCCCTTCACAGCTACAGACTATGTTTACAAAGAAAGTAAGCATTGACTAACTTCATTAAAAGTAAGTCATGACTTCCCCCTAATTTCTAAATTTCAACAGAAAAAAAGATATGTTCTCCTTGGTCATCAGGCCTACTGGAGTGTGTGCTTACAGAAGGCTGATCTACATATAAGCTCTATTTTCTTTGTCTTTATCACAGCATGCAGGATTTAGCCTTTGAATGTGCATTTTGTTTTTCCCTTTTTAATTTCCTCATTATTTTCTTCTTAAAGCATCATTTAAATATTAAACAGCATGAAGTAATTGCCATAAAAGCATGACCGATTACTGGGTATTAGAAATTGGATGTTTCTTCACAATTTCAGTGCAGCAAATTGCAAAACAACCCTGTTAGGATGAACAATTCTCCAGGACTCCCTTGGGTTTGTTATAGTGAAACTAGACTGCACTGGGAAAGTACTGACAGGTTTTTAACTTCTTTTCATGCAATTAAAGGAATGGAAACAAAGTGAATGAACACTACATGATCCCATGAGCTCTCCAGAGAGAGCCACAGAACATTCTGAAGAAGACTGGTGGCCCACAGAGCACAGTCAAGGAGCTGCTGAAGGAGAGGTGTCATTGCAATAAGCCTGATTTGCTTGCAAGTGAGTTAAGTGTGCATTTTAAAGCACATTTTACTACCACGTATTTTACATTCTGTACAAAACTCATGTAGACATTTCCTTAATTTAATTTTATTGCATCTGAGAGGTAATAACCAGGCCATCTAAAGAAGAAGCGCACCAAAGTTTCTCACAATGGGATACTCTAAACAGAAAAAGTACAATAGCCCTTTTTAGCATTAACATTGACCTGAATATTATGAGACACAAGTCTTCAAATTGTCTTCCATTTCTTATTTTTAAGTTCCTATCATATTTATAAACTATTTTTAGACTGTACTTCATAATCTAATTTAGTTTTTTATAAGAATTCAAAATAAAAGTAGTCACATTGCTATTTAACATTGATACATTTTTCCACACAATCAATCAAGGGTAGACTATGTTATGCACTTTCTTATTATAGATATAAATGGGCTGGAAATTACATGGTATGCTACACAGAACAGAAAAGGGGGAGTAAAGCAGAAAATATAGACAGGAACTTTCAACGTCCTTGATGCAGAAATACACACCCTTCTCTGAATAGGCTTCACACTGTATTTTATCACAGTGTTTTTTTAAACACTGCTATTTAGAGAACAATTTTGCCAAAGAAACTACCCCTAAATTCGGGGGGGGGGAGGGGGGGGGAAGGGGGGAGAGGGGAAATATTCTTCCTTTCAGTTCTTTCTTTTTTCTTTTTAAAGGAAATAAAAAAAAAAAAAAAAAAAAAAAAAAAAAGGAAAACCTATTTGTCCAAGAATTATTCTAACTACTGCAATGATCCATAATCAAGTAACCAAGCATCTGCTGATCTAAAGATGAGCAACACAGAGAAATCTGAAGCTTTATGAGACTTTGCTTTGCTTTCACATATACAACATTTAGTAAGCATATCCCGCTTAATATACTGTTCCTTCAATATGAGACTTTAATTTATCTGCACTCTCAGTTAATGCCCAGAAATAATAGGCAGAAGAATGACTGGGAAGATGAGGTAACATTCACTATAAGTAACCCATGTACACACAGCTCATGGGAGGATTTTTAAAGGCAAAAAGATAATCCAACAAATGTATACAAGCAAATGTATTAGTTGGCTATTTGGGAAGGATATGTCTGTGAAAATTTTTTCTTTCTTACATCTTTTTCTTGCTCTATCAAAACAACAGAAAGATTCAATTGCTTTTATTCTTACTTGGTACAATTTAACCACTGTGTTTTGCTTACATTTTATTTTATTGCTTGAACTATTAGTCCTTCATCAGTGTTTATGATTGCAAGCATTTTTAGCCATGTATATAAAGCCCCAGTGCAGGAGTAAGTTGTGAAAATTTAAAACATTTCACAATAGTTCATAAACCAAATCTCACTAAAGGAAATGCACAGTAGACATTGAATCAGATACGCAGTGCACAATGGTGCACACCTGGTGCACAATAACACTGAACTCCCTTAAAGAATTAAAAATACTATACACAGCATTATATATACATACATATGGCTGGTGGCCAGTCACTAGCAGGGATCAGTTCTAGGGTCAGTTCTGTTTAACATTTTTAACAATGATCTGGATGCAGGAGTTGAATGCAAGTTCACTGATGACACTGAACTGGGAGGTGTTGTTGACTTCCTGGAGAGTCAAGAGGCCTGAAGAGTTGTCAAGATAGATTGGAGCATTGAACAATCAGAAACAGCATGAAATTCAACAAAAGAAAATGCCTGGTTCTTCACCTGGGATGGAGAGAGTCTAGACACAGGTATAGGCTGGGAGACGAGTGGCTGGAGAGCAGCACTGAAGAAAAGGACCTGGGGGCACTGGTTGGTAGCAGGCTCAGCAAGAGCCAGCAGTGTGCCCTGGCAGCCAAGAGGGCAAAACACATTTTGGGGTGCATTAAACACAGTGTATCCAGATGGTCAAAAGAGGTGATTCTCCTGCTTTGCTCTGGCCTCACTTTGAATATTGTGTAAAGGTCTCTGCTCCACAATAATAAAGGACATTAAGGTACTTGAAAGCATCCAGAGGAGGGCAACAAAACTGGTAAAAGAGCTGGAAGGCATGTCCTATGAGGAGAGGCTGAGGACACTTGAATCATTTGGCTTGGAGAAAAGGAGGCTAAGAGGCAACTTCATTGCTCCCTACAGCTTCCTGAAGAGGGAGGTGCCAGTCTTCTCCCAAGGAACTGGTGGCAAGATGCACAAGAACAGCACAAAGCTGAACCCAGGGAGGTTCATACTGGGTAAGAGGAAAGATTTATTTACTGTGAGGGTGGTCAAACACTAGAACGTGTTTGCTAGAGGGGTAGTTGATGCCCCAAGCTTGCCAGTGTTCAAGAGGCATTTGGACAATGCCCTCAGTAATATGTTTTAACTTTTGGTTAGCCTTGAAGTGATCAGGCAGTCCGGCTCAACAGTCTTCATAGGTCCCTTAGAACTGACATATTCCATTCCATTCCATTCCATTCTATTCCATTCCATTCCATTCCATTCCATTCCATTCTCTCTATATATGTGTGACTTTAAGACTGCCAAAACATAGCATAGTTGTTATAACTTTATTGTAATTATTTTTAGCAACATAAGTTGCTAAATATGGCATGAAATTAAATTAGTCAGGCTATTCAGGCAAATGTAATGAAACCATCTACCTTTGGGAAGAACTAATTTCTAATTTAAAAGAGAGAGAGAGAGAGAACAAGACAACTGTTTAAAATCAACAACAGTGAAATATTTGCTTTTAACCACGGAATGATTTACCTTCTTTCATTCAAAGTTGTTTTCCCGGGTGTGTACTTAGCTGTGTTTATGTCATGTTTATTTTAATAGAAGAAAGATTAATTTTTTATACATTAGTACAAG